>NW_026938173.1:0-11700 GCF_032062105.1 Saccostrea cuccullata
TCAAAATAAGAAAGTAGACTTGTTTCGATGTTTGAAAATAAAATGTGCATACTTAACAAATACTTTCAATTTCTTTCAAAGACATTTCGTTGATGGAGACAAAACTTAATTCCTGATATTTGCCGTTATCAATATTTCTCGCCCCATGAATATTCATTGAATTACGCCGGACTACACCTAACTCGTACACCAACCGACTCATATATATGTTCTTAGATCTCATATATTTTAATAGCATTTAACACAAAAATTAATTAAAAATCTTATTTCGTTAAAAAATATTGAAATTTCAAATTTTTCGGCGGGTTTGATTGACATATTCTTGCACTCTCACAAATTTAATTTTATTCTTAATCCTTAGAAAAAGTGGCAATCTCGTTTTGTATAAATGAAAAATATTAATACTATAATCCAGAAAATTCAGAGTAGACACGTTCGAAAGCAAAACAAACACACAATATATTGTCAGTCCGTGCAGTTGTGGTAAGCAGACTGTGACGATTGAACGCACCCGGTGAATTCTAAATATAAACAATAACAGAACTCGAGCCCTGTTTACAAAAACTGTGTACATAACACGAGTGTGCTCGATTTGCTAAACTCTGTACGCATCTCTTAGTTCGGAATGACGATACTTGTAAAGGTGTTTTGCTTTCTAACATTTCTAATCTGAATAAAATTATTTTTCTTGATAAACGTTTTAATATTTCTCGTTTAAACACATCAAAATTGCCACTTTTCCTAAGGATTAAGAATAAAGTTAAAATTTGTGAAAGTGCAAGGATGTGTCAATCAAACCCGCCAAACAACTTAAAGTTTTAATAACTTTTAAATGAAATAAGATTTTAAATTAATTTTTGTGTGATATGCTATAAAAATGCTAGAAAAAATGAGAAAATATTAACTTCAAATCTGTGTCCAAGTACCTTTAAGCTTGCAACATTTTGTCAAATTATAAGAAACACAATTCTTTATAATTCGATTAAATAATTAATCTATTTATTTATTAATTTATTTTCTCAATTTACAGCAATCTCTGATTTCAGATATTGTACTTAAAACAATCCATTTCTATCAACTGAAACCAGGAGTAGAAGCCATGATACTTTAACCTTTGATCTAGTAATAGGTTGAAGTCAAAATATTAATCCATGACCTATGATAAATATGATGCCCTGTACTCCCCTTTGCTATACATGTCATGTACACTGTAGTAACAAGCTTATTAAGAGAATCTGTGTCCCTGCCTCAGTAAAATAAGAACAAGTCAGGAGCTGAAAGGGGGGGGGGGTCAAGGGTGTACACATTAAGGAGGGGAAGAAGGGCAATAGGGGGTTATGGTTAAACTTAAAAATTGCAAAAACTCACAAGCTTCCTGAGATACATGCATCACCCAAAAATGAAAGTTTTACACATACACACACAGAATGTATGAAGTAGTACAATTCTCATGTAAGCTTAAACTTTCAGTAAGTCGAAAAATAAGTCATTCTAGGCGCAACGTTAAATTAGCGTCTGTCAAATAGTGATCAGATTTTCATTGGTTTAAAAAATAAATCACATCAGAAACTTTAAAATGTTGTTGACAAAGATGAGACGACTTAAGCCCCACTTCTGTGCCGTGCGAGAACTTGTAATTGGCTATTTGACACACCAGTTAACATTCGCCTGAATTTTTATCCTACGTATATTTCAACAGTGAGGGAAAACTGTGTAAATCTCAGAGGCTAATTATGTAACATCAAAATATGCCATGCCTTCATAAAAGTCTAAGCTTATTTGGGAATTGTTCTAATGACCATGACCTCTGTACCTCAAAATAAAGACGGGACTTCCTTCAGCAAAGAGCATTTTATTTCAAAAGCTCAAAAGCTTCTTGGAAAGTATTACAGAGTACAGACAGAAATACAGACAGAGCTTAATTAATATTTCCCACTTTCAGTGAAAATGGAGGACAACAACTTCAAATGTAAACCTCAAATTTCATTAAATTTTGAAAATGTGCACCAAACTTTTCTCTAACTAGAAAACTGACCAGTCAGCAAGGGCCCCGCCATGGGGTAGAATTAAAAGGGTGCAGCTTACAGAATGATTAATAAATGTACGAAGAATAAGCAACAGCAACTGTATTCTTAAAATTTCAAGATAATTCCTGAATATTCAAAAACCTGAAAATAATATCCTTGTATTTACATTAGGCAGTAAATAACAACTTAACATTGAATGTACCGGTATATTTAAACAATTATGAAGCTTGTGTTATATAAAATGCCAGCCTTCAATGAATGCAAATATCATGAGGGCTTGACCTTAACTTCTAACAAACAGCAGTTGCAGACAAAGGTTTTCATTAATCTTAAAGTGACAGATAAAGAAAAGCCTACTAAATTTTCTGCAGCAGGTTAGATAATTAATCCCAAGGGATTAATTGTACCTCTCTCATCATTTTCTTCTAAATTTACAATAAGAACTTTTTCAGTATTAATGATAGAATGGGGTTTTTATACAACTACATTAAAAATTAGTAATATTCTTGAATTAATATATAAAAAAAAAGTGAAAAAAGTGAAAAAAAAATAAATCAAAAAATCTTCTTTAATCTATTTCTTTTTTTTAGAATTCAATGAAATCATAACTATCAAACAAAAATAAATAATAAAAATTTATATTTAAATCCACATTTCAGCGTGTTCATATCATTCCAAATTGATTTAACTTCAAAACAAACTTCATTTGCAGACAGAGGTGGTAATTTATCTCAATGTGACAGATAAAGATAAAGCTCTGGATTTTCTTCAGGAGGAAAGCTAATTAATCCCAAGGGACTCCTAGCAGCATTCAGTTTACAATGGGAACATCTTCAGCAGTTATCTCTCTTTGCCAATGCATTCTTATATAAAGTTAAGGAATCTACCCCACCACCCCAGCTCTAAACAATGGGACATAGAGAACCAAACTTAGCATCAAAATATGTATTTCTGCCTACTGAACTACCGTACCAAATTTGTACTTGATTGGGCAACCATAAAAAAAGTTGCCTGTTCATTCTTATGCATAGTAAAGGAATCTACTCCACCACCCCAGCTCCAAACCAGAAGACATAGAGAACTAAACTTAGCATAAAAATATGTATTTCTGCCTACTGAACTACCATACCAAATTTGAACTTGATTGGGCAACCATAAAAAAAGTTATTAGAAACAAGCAAATTCAAAGAATTGTGGTGTTTTTGTGGGTTTTTATGACATATTGTGTGTAATATGAACATCCTATCATATGTCATTTATTTAAAAAGTAACATTGAAGTTCACTTTTTTTAAAAGGATGAATCCCTAATCCTGACCGTTAAAAAGTTATGGGCAAAGTAAAAAGTTTTTTAAAAGTAGGTCAACTTCAAGGTCAAGATCAAATGGTCAAAGTTGCTAATATCCAATGAAAGGTTTTCTCACAAGGATTATATGTGAAGTTTGAAAGCCCTAGCCCTTACTGTTCAAAAGTTATGGTCAAGGTTAAAGTCTTTTTAAAAGGACGTAAATCTCAAAGGTCAAGGTCAAAAGGTCAAGGTTGTTGGTATCCAATGAAATGTCTTGCCACAAGGAATACATATGTGAAATATATAAAAGTCCTAGTATCTACTGTTTAAAAGTTGTGACCAAGGTTAAAGTTTTTAAAAATTATTTAAAACTCCAAGGTCAAGGTCAAAGGGTAAAATTTATTGGTATCCAATGAAAGGTCTTCTCACAAGGATTACATATGTGAAGTACGAAAGCCTTAGTTCTCACAGTTCAAAAGTTATGGTCAAGGTTAAAGTTTTTTCATAAGTAAGTAAATCTCCAAGGTCAAGGTCAAAAGGTCAAGGTTGTTGTTATCCAATGAAAGGTCTTGCCAAAAACAATACATATGTGAAATATGAAAGTCCTAGTACCTACTATTCAAAAGTTATGGCCAAAGTAAAAGTTTGAAATTTTTGTGTAAAAGTGGGTCAAACACCAAGGTCAAGGTCAAAAGGTCAAATTTGGTGGTACCCAAAGAAAGGTCTTGTCACAAGGAATACACATGTGAAATATGAAAGTCATAGCTCCACTAAATCAAAAGTTATGGGCAAGGTTAAAGTTTTTGTGACGGACAGACTGACAGACGGACAGACTGACAGACGGACAGACGAATGAGATTTAATGTCCCCTCGCTTTCGCGAAAGCGGGGGACAAAAAACAGAAAATTTGTGGACGGAAGAGTGACAGACGGACAGACAGACAGCTAGACAGAGACGGACAGACGGACGGACAGAGTGATTACTATAGGGCACCCGCAAATCCTTGCGGGGCCCTAACCATCTTGACCTTTCAATAAATTTTAAGAGTTCTAACAAAAGCTTTCAATGGTTCAAATCATGTATATTGTATTGTAAAAGATACAAGGATATACCTCCAACAAAACAAGTTACACTTGAGATAATTTTACTAAAGAACAGTGAACAATATGTTGACATTTGTGTAACCTAGATAAATAACAAGCAAATTCAAAGAATTGTGGTCCCCCGCTTTCGGTATCTTTGTGGGTGAGATGTTAAATATTTTTATGACATATTGTCTGTAATATGAACATATACTATCATATGTCATTTATTTAGAAAGTAACATTGAAGTTGATTTTTGTTTAAGGATGAAAACCCTAATCCTGACCGTTAAAAAGTTGTGACCAAAGTAGAATTTTTTTCAAAGTAGGTCAACTCCAAGGTCAAGATCAAAGGGTCAAAGTTGTTGATATCCAATGAAAAGTTTTCTCAAAAGGATTATATATGTGAAGTATGAAAGCCCTAGCTTATACTGTTCAAAAGTTATGGTCAAGGTTAATTTTTTTTTCGTAAGTACGTAAATCTTTAAGTTCAAGGTCAAAAGATCAAAGTTGTTGATATCTAATGAAAGGACTTGCCACAAAGATTACATATGTTAAAAATAAGTCCTAGTATCTACCGTTCAAAAGTTGTGACCAAAGTTAAAGTTTTTTAAAAAAGTAGTTAAAACTCCAATGTCAAGGTCAAAGGGTAAAGTTGTTGGTATCCAATAAAAAGGTTTTCTCAAAAGGATTACATATGTGAAGTACGAAAGACCTAGCCCTTACCGTTCAAAAGTTATGATCAAGGTTAAAGTTTTTTTCATAAGTACGTTAATTTCCAAGGTCAAGGTCAAAAGGTCAAGGTTGTTGGTATCCAATGAAATGTCTTGCGACAAGGAATACATATGTGAAACATAAAAGTTCTAGTATCTACTGTTTAAAGGTTGTGACCAAGGTTAAAGTTTTTAAAAAGTAGTTAAAACTCCAAGGTCAAGGTCAAAGGGTAAAAGTTGTTGGTATCCAATGAAAGGTTTTTTCACAAGGATTACATATGTGAAGTACGAAAGCCCTAGCTTTTACTGTTTAAAAGTTATGGTCAAGGTTAAAGTTTTTTCATAAGTACGTAAATCTCCAAGGTCAAGGTCAAAAGGTCAAGGTTGTTGTTATCAATGGAAGGTCTTGCCACAAACAATGCATATGTGAAATATGAAAGTCCTAGTATCTACTATTCAAAAGTTATCTCCAAAGTAAAAGTTTGGAATTTTTGTTTAAAAGTGGGTCAAACTCCAAGGTCAAGGTCAAAAGGTCAAATTTGGTGGTACCCAAAGAAAGGTCTTGTCACAAGGAATACACCTGTGAAATATAAAAGTAATAGCTCCACTAAATCAAAAGTTATGGGCAAGGTTAAAGTTTTTGTGACGGACGGACAGACGGACAGACTGACAGACTGACGGACAGACGAATGAGATTTAATGTCCCCTCGCTTTCGCGAAAGCGGGGGACAATATACAGTGTTTGTACTCATTTAGCATCTACAGGAATCTGCAAGATTGTAAGTTTGATTTAAGAAAAGCAAAGTTGAAAATAAAAAAATCAAGTTTAAAAAAATGTATTACTTTAAGACACAGAACAAGTTTTGTACACCTACAAATAAAATTACTTTTCATATACATTTTATTTCCTTTGAGAATCATTTTTTCACATAATGGTATGTACATATCTGATTTTTACACCTTTGCAAGACTTCAATCACTTCAATTCCATCTGCTTATATGTTGATGTACATCTGATGTACATTACGCTTGTGGCGGTTCAGGGCACCCAGACTACCAAACACTCCATTGCAGACTTGACATTTTTGAGTGTCGGGCCTCTCGTGTACCTTCCTGTGTATCAGCATGTAACTTTTCTTAGAGAACACCCTGACACACAGACCACACTCGTGCACAGAACTCCTGTCAGGGGGGTGCGTTAGTGTCCCCGAGTTTTTAATTTCTTTCACAGTGTGGGCTCTTATATGGCCCCACATATTTGAACTTTGTTTGAAAAGCTTACCACAGATGTGGCAAAGGAAAGACCTTCTCGATTTTTCTGGCGCCTTTGTGTGAGTTTTCATGTGCTTTCTCAACGTTGTTGGTAGTTTAAACATTATTCCACACACAAAGCAAAATCTCTTGTGCTTCAAGTCCTGAAATGTTGTTTGATGATGGTCCAACCATTTTTTGTCCCTAAATTTCTTCCCGCAGACGGCACACTTAAAAGATTCTGATAGATTCCCAGGATTCATAGCATGCAGAGTTTTTTTCTTTGAATAGGATTTCCGTTTATGCATTATGGGATCTTTTTTCTTGTGGAGAACAAATCGGTAATGTTTATCAAAGTCCAGGTGACAACCATAACAATGAAGTTCTGGGTTGTAATGTAATTGACTGAATATCAAGCTGATGACAATAAGTGAACTTTTTACTACAAAACTTACAAGAAAAGCCGTTCGTGTCTGCATGACCCTTTATGTGGAGCCTAAGATTTCATTTTTGACTAAATGTCTTCCTGCAGATAATGGAGATTTTTTTTGTGCTAGACACATGACTATTCATATGTGATGTCAAGTGAATTAACTTAATGAATGTCTGCGAACAAATCTGACATCTGTAGACTTTCTGGGCCATCCTACATTTCAACAGAGTTAATTTAAGCTTAGCGCGCTCTTCACAATTTGTGCACATAAAACTGACACTCTTTTTCTCCCCATTTTCCTTGCTTTGGAGCTTCACAATTTCTTTGTGATCTAAAACTTTCTTTGCTTGCATTGACAAGCACTCATTAGGCTCATAAATCTTGCCCTGTGTTACGTTCTTTTCACCTGTATTTCCTGCTTGAATGACCAATTTCTTACACACAGTACATCTCCTAAGCTTGCTTTTATTCTGTTTCTTTAAAGCCTTCAGACGCTTTTGATATTCGCTAAACTTTTTCGATTCCATCTTACGTATTTTTGCTCGTTCAAGCACGCGCTGCTTTCTTTTTTCATGATTCTCCAGGTGCTTCTGTAAATAAAACTGACGGCTATAAATCTTTGAACATATATTGCACGGGAACATTTCTGGTCCGGATATTCTGTGAACTTCTTTCAAGTGTTCTTTAAATGGTTGCAATTCCTCAAACTCCTTTTTACATAAAATGCAAAATAAAATCATTTTTCTGCTGGTGGAAGGTTGCCCATCTAAGTGCATGCAATTAATGTTTCTGTCCCAAAATGTAAAATCCTTACCGCATGTTTTACATATAAATATTAAGTCCTAGGATCTCAGTCCATGGACCCTATAGTGTACGCCCAGTGACTTATTTCTTACTAGCTTTGAACATATTTGACAATTTGCATAAACAGGTCCTTGTTGCTTTGGTTGACAGTAGTTAAGTGAGTTTGCATGTCTGTCAACATGGGTACAGGTTTTCCACAAACAAGACATATTTGGTTGTGATTGGTCCTAAAATGTTCCCTCAATTCATCGAATTCCTTGTATGCGGAATCACACAATCCACATTTTAAAAACTTTTCCAGTCAGCATGAATTCATTTAAGGACTTGCTTATTGATTGCCTGTTGGTATAATCCTGCAAATGAAAATGTTCAATTTATTGGATTTATCATCAGGTAGTTGGTTGTTTAAAATTCCAGCCCCCCCCCCCATGTAAACTTCTCAATAATGAAGTGATTTCTGATTTATTTCCAAGCCAGTGTGCTCATGTGCGATGAGGCCCATGGGAATATTGTTCTCAGGTTAATTCCATTGTTAACAATAATATTTTTACATCAAAATGGGAAGATTTTAAAAATAACTAAACATTAATTCATTGAAAATGCTCACAAAAATGTTTCTGACTCAGCTTTCATTAAGTAACATATGATTGACCTATAGTATTGAACTATTTACAGGTACTTATCTAGGGAAAAGATTTTTAACCCTGACATAGTGTAATCCTATTATTATACTATGGTTCAAAAATTTATTTCCGAAGCAAGTGCATGCCTGTGATTGTACATTTCTTAAAGTTCATCCATTAAGTTAATCACATTATACATTTACATGCATGTATGTAGGGAAAATAATGAAATTTCATATATATATTCAGCAAATGAGAATAAAAGCACAGTTTTATCGGATCTTCTATTTTTGGATCCACATGATAAAAAGAATTTAAAAACCATTTAAATACATGTGCACTATATACAGATACGTGGGGTATTTAAAGAAAAAGTGAAGGTCTTCGAGGGACGCCATAGAAGGTATAGGAAGCATTAATTATCTCTCAGATGACGGTTAACTAAAGGACCTGATTTCAGAGATGTAGAGAGAATATTACAAGAGGTAAAATATTAAACGGATCTGAATTATTTTTATATGAAATAATGACATTTTTACGATCATAAAAAAAATCTAGTTTCGTTTTAAGGTGAAATAACCAATTAAACTTCTTTGCCGTACATGGTCGACGATTTTGATGAAAGTTTATCCCTCTGCTTCAACATGTTCAAATATCATTTTTTGTTTTGCTTTGATTTTCATCAACTATAATAGCATTAGATTAAAATCGAAAATAGTTTGAAGTCTATGAAGCGTTGCTTACTTTTTCAGAAATGTATATAATGTCTTATCACGATATGAGGAAAATTTGATTGCGGACTAAATATAACATGTATAAAGATTAAAATCATGTTTATCTCACGAAAAAAATAAATATATAGACAAAGTAGCATTGCTGTTTTATTTACAATTTTAAATAAAAAAATAATTTCAGTGAAATATGTTAAAGTAACAAGCAAATACAGAAACTTTAATAACAAGGACATTCATGATTATACGTCACGTTAAATATTTGTGTTTGTGAACATAGGCACGAACTCTATCAAATTGTTAACATTTACTTTTTACCGGTTGTGTTCATTTAATGCGTTTATTCTGCACAAATCACTGGAAACAGACTGACAATACAATAGTATTTGACGTGCCTTTTCTATTCTCTGATCTGAATTTTCTGGAATAAAGTTTCAATATTGTTGATTAATAAGCAAAAACATCATGTATTAATGAGAGTCAAGTATCTGTACATAATAAATCAATAAATAAATCTAATTTCAAAATATGATGTTTTCTCCTCAGTATAAGATCCTCTGAATCTTATTTTGGTAAATAAAGACACATTGAACATTTTTACTAATGTCTGAAACAGACAGATCCTTGATTAATAAAATTAAAGTTCTCTGGCCAGATTTAAACACATTTTTATAAGGATTAAATATATAAGATGATAACAAGACATATTCATGCTATAACGTATTCTTTAATTATTGATTATAATAATAATATATATCTAGAATACCTAATAAATGACATTATCATCAAACTATTTTTCTTTTTCAACTTCATCAATTCAGATGTGTTTTTAACTTTAATTTTGTTTTTTATGTATTTAAAAAATAAAAACATTAAACTGTTATCAAGTTAAATTACCCCATTTTAACTTTATTGAGACAGCAGAGCGTTCTGATGTAAACGTTTTACTCTATGATTCTGCTTTAAAGCCTTGCATGCACTTGTTCAGGAATACAACAAATATCATAGAATAACTGCTCAATAAATAAGAAAATGAAATAATTGATGAATAGGAAATTTTTTGTTCCCTTGAATGAAAAAATATGTATAATCTATTCTACTTTCTAAATATGTATTTTAAACAGCTCTCTTTCTTTTGTACATAAACAACTAGGGAATAATTCATGAGATAATATAAGATTAAAATCTTATATTTGTTTAATATGAAGTGTTGGACTATAGATATTGCCAAATTTGTTACTTGTACCACTTGATATTGCCAACATTTTATGATTTTTTTTTTTGTTTGTTTTATATGTTTTAAATTTTTACTGCAGTAAAATAACAATCAAAAGCCATATTTTACAAATGAAAAAGAGAAAAAAACTGGTTAATATTTACATCTATTTATTGATACTCAAGATACTATTTTGACGCATCACACACTATTTAATTTTTTTTGGATTATGCAGTGCACAAAGTCTTTTAGGATGTAATTCTTTTTAAAAAATAAAGTTTCACTTTCAAACAAAAATTCTATATTAGTAATTTTAACTATAATGCATGTGCAATATAATGATATATTCAGTGAAAAATATATTATGGCTGGGTAGTTTAAGTTAAAAAAAAATTAGAGGTCATTCATTTAGAACTCAACCAAATCACGCTTTTATAATACATGCCTTTCTCTAGATAATATTAAGGACGTTTTTAGACATATATGTGTTATACTTAGATTAAACATTATAGGTTCAGAAAAAAATAATGATTAAAGTCCTCAAATATATAAAAAAAATATTAGAAATATATTAAATTTCACCGATATTTATTTGAAAAGTTAATATACTACTTAAAGTTGTTTTTGTATGAGCCTGATATCAACCTTCAAGCTTCCTACTTCTTTCTCACATATGTTCTGTTAAGCTGTAGTCCACAACTGACAGTTCTCAAGATACAAACATGAAAGCTAATTATTCCTCATCGCCACGCATTTGTTTAATCATTTAATCTCAGTTAAAATAATTTAGAATACAAAATTTAATTTGGAAACAACATGATTAAGGTATTGTATGTATAACGATCATATTTTGTACCTAATAAATTAATTGTCCTTTTTTTAATCACGGTATCATTTGGAAGATGTTGTCAAACAGAAATACTTCGTCAAAGGAATTTATGAAAATGTTAGCATGCATGAAATTTTTAAATTTTGCTTATTTGTTGTCTGTTATGAGGCATTGGGGCAGGAAGTTTTGTTTAAACGAGGAATTCCATCTTATCATCGATATTATTTTTATTATTTTTTTTTTATTTTTATGTTATGCTACTTTTGCATAGTTTACAATAATATTTAATTATACATAGGTTTTATAGACTTCATTTCTTGTGTAACTATGGATGGTATTGTCGACTCTTGTCCTCAAAACCTCACAGAAGCTTTAAATGCATCTACAAGACTTGGATGTGGTCGTGACAAGTATGGTAATGATCAGTATATATGTCTCCCTAACATACAGAAGACTGGTCTGGTAGAATTCTGTCACAATGGAATTATGGGTATAATACAAAGAGGTGAGCATCATAAATGATTTTGTAATTAATTAGTTAAGAAAAAGTCAATAACAAATGTGTAATCCGCTTACCAAACACATGTAACTTAGTTAAGAACCTAGGCAAACATAAAACGTCTATATCTTATTCCTAAACACAAAACAGTCTTATCATCATTGAAAAAAAATCGGTCATTTGTTTTAAGGATACTGTTTGATGAC
>NW_026938174.1:0-11797 GCF_032062105.1 Saccostrea cuccullata
AAATGACTAATATATTTAATATAGCCATAACTTTAACAATTTTCTATGAAATGCTTTGAAACTCATTATATAAGGATATATTAATAGTGTAGAAAATGTGACACTGTCAAATTAGCAAGAACTCACGCGCATCCACGTGCGCTTCGCTCTGATTGGCTGAAACAAAAATCTCAATATCTTTTCTGTTTTTTGACGAAATGGTATGAAATTTAAAATATAAGCATACTTTGGGATGTCCTACAATATGATATGTAACATTTGTCATGAAAGCACACGCATGCACGTGCGCTGCAATCTGATTGGCTTAAACTTCAAATGGCTGTAACTCCCTTGTTTTTCAACCAACCAGGATGGGATTTAGAACATAGACAGACATAATAGACTCCTACAAGAATTTGTGGTCATCATGCACATGCATGCACGTGCATGCACGTGCGCTTTGCTCTGATTGGCTGAAACAAAAATCTCAATATTTTACTTGTTTTTCGACAAAATACTTTGAATTTAAAAAGATAATCATACCTTAAGACGTCCTAAAATATGATATATAAAAATTGTCAATAGACCACGCCCATGCACGTGTGCTGCGATCTGATTGGCTTAAACTTTAAATGCCTTATAACTTTTTTGATTCTCAACAAAACAGGATGAAATTTAGAATATGAATAGATATGACGGATTCCTACATTATGCTACCATCAAACTTGAATGCAAGGACATGCATGCACGTGTGCGCGCGCAATGCGTTAAATGACCAATTTACTTGATATAGTCGTAAATTTTTTATGAAACGTTTCGAAATTCAAAGAATAGAAACATGTTAAAAGTGTAGTCACGATGATATGGCCTCATGCATTGCACCTGCGCGCGCGTGCAATGATCAAATGACTTGTATACTTGATATGGCCGTTAGTTTTATATTTCTTTATGTAATGCTTTGATGACCTTGAACTTTGACCTTGACCTTTGACCCCTCGACCCAAAGGTCACAATCCAGCTCAAGTTCGTAGATGTATCTACAAACTCACTTTAACAAATGCTAAGAAGAAATAAGTCCACCCCCCCCCCCCTCTCCTTAAAAAAAAAATATCAATAGCAACGTAGAAAATTTCTCTGAAACTCAATCAACACCTGGGATCGACATAAAATTTCACTTAAGGTACAGAAAAGACTTCATAGAAAGTTTCCTGAAAGTTTTACGGTAAGTCTTTAAAGTATATAGAAATTATGAATTTTTACGGCAAAAATTACAAATTCTGTCGTGTTTGAAATTTAAGTGCAGACGAACAAAGATATGATATAAACCTTTTAAAGCCTATTTCTCCAGATGTCGTTAATAGCATTCAATTCTACTGATATGAATTAATATTTTAATACCAAGCATTCTTCTTTTATTTTACCATTGAAATTTATCTGAATTTTTTTTAGAATTACACAATCCCCAGAAATAGCGAGTTTCGGTATATTAAAAAGCAATACACGTTTCTTTCCCGTAAAACATCAGGTGTTTGAATTCATGAAAAAATATTAATGAGGGGGTGTTAAACAATACCTGTCACCTTAGCTGACACCAAAAAACCAGGGTACGTACACGACATTTTCTGATTTATTTGCATCTGCAAACAGGGCTACCCTCAAATCCACGTGTTTTCAATGTCTTTATAAACATCTCAAAAGCACCCCAGGAAGTAGCCTCTTATGCCCTAGAAAAATAGTTCCTGTCAAAAAACTATTTATTTACAGAGTAGATAAAATTTCCTAGGCACAGGTACCAGAGTTGTCAAAATGGCCTGCAAGGAAATTAAAAAAAACTCTCAAAAGAAAGGAAAATCGGCTTTATATGTATGGATCTACAATTGACTAAGTTCATTTTGATTGGTCAATTACCGGTGTGGTACCCCTAGTCGCCTTGAACCCAGTCCTGTCTTTCTGAATAAAACCAACTCCGAACCCGATGTAAAAATCCTAGTAGAGAAATGAGAATTTGAATTTTGCTGTCTTATTATGTTCCCCAAACGAAGTTTGGGAACATATTGTTTTTACTCTGTTTCTTATTATTATTATTATTCTTTTTTTTCTTCTTTGTTCTCCGGTACTTTTTTGTCCGCGAGTGTTCTCAGAAACTGTTCACCCAACTAAGCTAAAACCTTTTTAGGGTTAATAGGTGTGTAGTGTAGGTGTGCGGAACGAAGGTCATTTTGCGCGCATACGCCTGCACGTGCGGGCGCGTGAAATGAGTGAAATGACTAATATATTTAATATAGCCATAACTTTAACAATTTTCTATGAAATGCTTTGAAACTCATTATATAAGGATATATTAATAGTGTAGAAAATGTGACACTGTCAAATTAGCAAGAACTCACGCGCATCCACGTGCGCTTCGCTCTGATTGGCTGAAACAAAAATCTCAATATCTTTTCTGTTTTTTGACGAAATGGTATGAAATTTAAAATATAAGCATACTTTGGGATGTCCTACAATATGATATATAACATTTGTCATGAAAGCACACGCATGCACGTGCGCTGCAATCTGATTGGCTTAAACTTCAAATGGCTGTAACTCCCTTGTTTTTCAACCAACCAGGATGGGATTTAGAACATAGACAGACACAATAGACTCCTATACGAGGTTATGGTCATCATGCTCATGCATGCACGCGCATGCACGTGCGCTTTGCTCTGATTGGCTGAAACAAAAATCTCAATATTTTACTTGTTTTTCGACAAAATACTTTGAATTTTAAAAGATAATCATACCTTAAGACGTCCTAAAATATGATATATAACAATTGTCAATAGACCACGCCCATGCACGTGTGCTGCGATCTGATTGGCTTAAACTTTAAATGCCTTATAACTTTTTTGATTCTCAACAAAACAGGATGAAATTTAGAATATGAATAGATATGACGGATTCCTACATTATGCTACCATCAAACTTGAATGCAAGGACATGCATGCACGTGTGCGCGCGCAATGCGTTAAATGACCAATTTACTTGATATAGTCGTAAATTTTTTATGAAACGTTTCGAAATTCAAAGAATAGAAACATGTTAAAAGTGTAGTCACGATGATATGGCTTTCATGCATTGCACCTGCGCGCGCGTGCAATGATCAAATGACTTGTATACTTGATATGGCCGTTAGTTTTATATTTCTTTATGAAATGCTTTGATGACCTTGAACTTTGACCTTGACCTTTGACCCCTCGACCCAAAGGTCACAATCCAGCTCAAGTTCGTAGATGTATCTACAAACTCACTTTAACAAATGCTAAGAAGAAATAAGTCCACCGCCCCCCCCCCCCCCTCTCCTTAAAAAAAAAATATCAATAGCAACGTAGAAAATTTCTCTGAAACTCAATCAACACCTGGGATCGACATAAAATTTCACTTAAGGTACAGAAAAGACTTCATAGAAAGTTTCCTGAAAGTTTTACGGTAAGTCTTTAAAGTATATAGAAATTATGAATTTTTACGGCAAAAATTACAAATTCTGTCGTGTTTGAAATTTAAGTGCAGACGAACAAAGATATGATATAAACCTTTTAAAGCCTATTTCTCCAGATGTCGTTAATAGCATTCAATTCTACTGATATGAATTAATATTTTAATACCAAGCATTCTTCTTTTATTTTACCATTGAAATTTATCTGAATTTTTTTTAGAATTACACAATCCCCAGAAATAGCGAGTTTCGGTATATTAAAAAGCAATACACGTTTCTTTCCCGTAAAACATCAGGTGTTTGAATTCATGAAAAAATATTAATGAGGGGGTGTTAAACAATACCTGTCACCTTAGCTGACACCAAAAAACCAGGGTACGTACACGACATTTTCTGATTTATTTGCATCTGCAAACAGGGCTACCCTCAAATCCACGTGTTTTCAATGTCTTTATAAACATCTCAAAAGCACCCCAGGAAGTAGCCTCTTATGCCCTGGAAAAATAGTTCCTGTCAAAAAACTATTTATTTACAGAGTAGATAAAATTTCCTAGGCACAGGTACCAGAGTTGTCAAAATGGCCTGCAAGGAAATTAAAAAAAACTCTCAAAAGAAAGGAAAATCGGCTTTATATGTATGGATCTACAATTGACTAAGTTCATTTTGATTGGTCAATTACCGGTGTGGTACCCCTAGTCGCCTTGAACCCAGTCCTGTCTTTCTGAATAAAACCAACTCCGAACCCGATGTAAAAATCCTAGTAGAGAAATGAGAATTTGAATTTTGCTGTCTTATTATGTTCCCCAAACGAAGTTTGGGAACATATTGTTTTTACTCTGTTTCTTATTATTATTATTATTATTATTATTCTTTTTTCTTCTTATTTCTTCTCCGGTACTTTTTTGTCCGCGAGTGTTCTCAGAAACTGTTCACCCAACTAAGCTAAAACCTTTTTAGGGTTAATAGGTGTGTAGTGTAGGTGTGCGGAACGAAGGTCATTTTGCGCGCATACGCCTGCACGTGCGGGCGCGTGAAATGAGTGAAATGACTAATATATTTAATATAGCCATAACTTCAACAATTTTCGATGAAATGCTTTGAAACTCATTATAGAAGGATATATTAATATTGTAGATAATGTGACACTGTCAAATTATCAAGAACTCACGCGCATCCACGTGCGCTTCGCTCTGATTGGCTGAAACAAAAATCTCAATATCTTTTCCGTTTTTTGACGAAATGGTATGAAATTTAAAATATAAGCATACTTTAAGATGTCCTACAATATGATATATAACATTTGTCATGAAAGCACGCGCATGCACGTGCGCTGCAATCTGATTGGCTTAAACTTCAAATGGCTGTAACTCCCTTGTTTTTCAACCAACCACGATAAGATTTAGAACATAGACAGACACAATAGACTCCTATAAGAAGTTACTGTCATCATGCACATGCATGCACGCGCATGCACGTGCGCTTTGCTCTGATTAGCTGAAACAAAAATCTCAATATCTTACTTGTTTTTTGACAAAATACTTTGAATTTTAAAACATAATCATACCTTAATACGTCCTAAACTATGATATATAAAAGTTCAAGAAACCACGCCCATGCACGTGTGCTGCGATCTGATTGGCTTAAACTTTAAATGCCTATAACTTTTTTGATTCTCAACAAAACAGGATGAAATTTAGAATATGAATAGATATGACGGATTCCTACATTATGCTACCATCAAACTTGAATGCAAGGACATGCATGCACGTGTGCGCGCGCAATGCGTTAAATGACCGATTTACTTGATATAGTCGTAAATTTTTTATGAAACGTTTCAAAATTCAAAGAATAGAAACATGTTAAAAGTGTAGTCACGATGATATGGCTTTCATGCATTGCACCTGCGCGCGCGTGCAATGATCAAATGACTTGTATACTTGATATGGCCGTTACTTTTATATTTCTTTATGAAATGCTTTGATGACCTTGACCTTTGACCTTGACCTTTGACCCCTTGACCCAAAGGTCACAATCCAGCTCAAGTTCGTAGATGTATTTACAAACTCACTTTAACAAATGCTAACGAACAAATAAGACAAACCCCCCCCCCCCTTTCTCCTTAAAAAAAAAAATCAATAGCAACGTAGAAAATTTCTCTGAAACTCAATCAACACCTGGGATCGACATAAAATTTCACTTAAGGTGCAGAAAAGACTTCATAGAAAGTTTCCTGAAAGTTTTACGGTAAGTCTTTAAAGTATATAGAAATTATGAATTTTTACGGCAAAAATTACAAATTCTGTCGTGTTTGAAATTTAAGTGCAGACGAACAAAGATATGATATAAACCTTTTAAAGCCTATTTCTCCAGATGTCGTTAATAGCATTCAATTCTACTGATATGAATTAATATTTTAATACCAAGCATTCTTCTTTTATTTTACCATTGAAATTTATCTGAATTTTTTTTAGAATTACACAATCCCCAGAAATAGCGAGTTTCGGTATATTAAAAAGCAATACACGTTTCTTTCCCGTAAAACATCAGGTGTTTGAATTCATGAAAAAATATTAATGAGGGGGTGTTAAACAATACCTGTCACCTTAGCTGACACCAAAAAACCAGGGTACGTACACGACATTTTCTGATTTATTTGCATCTGCAAACAGGGCTACCCTCAAATCCACGTGTTTTCAATGTCTTTATAAACATCTCAAAAGCACCCCAGGAAGTAGCCTCTTATGCCCTGGAAAAATAGTTCCTGTCAAAAAACTATTTATTTACAGAGTAGATAAAATTTCCTAGGCACAGGTACCAGAGTTGTCAAAATGGCCTGCAAGGAAATTAAAAAAAACTCTCAAAAGAAAGGAAAATCGGCTTTATATGTATGGATCTACAATTGACTAAGTTCATTTTGATTGGTCAATTACCGGTGTGGTACCCCTAGTCGCCTTGAACCCAGTCCTGTCTTTCTGAATAAAACCAACTCCGAACCCGATGTAAAAATCCTAGTAGAGAAATGAGAATTTGAATTTTGCTGTCTTATTATGTTCCCCAAACGAAGTTTGGGAACATATTGTTTTTTTTTCTTGTTTATTATTATTATTATTATTATTATTCTTTTTTTTTCTTATTTCTTCTCCGGTACTTTTTTGTCCGCGAGTGTTCTCAGAAACTGTTCACCCAACTAAGCTAAAACCTTTTTAGGGTTAATAGGTGTGTAGTGTAGGTGTGCGGAACGAAGGTCATTTTGCGCGCATACGCCTGCACGTGCGGGCGCGTGAAATGAGTGAAATGACTAATATATTTAATATAGCCATAACTTTAACAATTTTCTATGAAATGCTTTGAAACTCATTATATAAGGATATATTAATAGTGTAGAAAATGTGACACTGTCAAATTAGCAAGAACTCACGCGCATCCACGTGCGCTTCGCTCTGATTGGCTGAAACAAAAATCTCAATATCTTTTCTGTTTTTTGACGAAATGGTATGAAATTTAAAATATAAGCATACTTTGGGATGTCCTACAATATGATATATAACATTTGTCATGAAAGCACACGCATGCACGTGCGCTGCAATCTGATTGGCTTAAACTTCAAATGGCTGTAACTCCCTTGTTTTTCAACCAACCAGGATGGGATTTAGAACATAGACAGACATAATAGACTCCTACAAGAATTTGTGGTCATCATGCACATGCATGCACGTGCATGCACGTGCGCTTTGCTCTGATTGGCTGAAACAAAAATCTCAATATTTTACTTGTTTTTCGACAAAATACTTTGAATTTAAAAAGATAATCATACCTTAAGACGTCCTAAAATATGATATATAAAAATTGTCAATAGACCACGCCCATGCACGTGTGCTGCGATCTGATTGGCTTAAACTTTAAATGCCTTATAACTTTTTTGATTCTCAACAAAACAGGATGAAATTTAGAATATGAATAGATATGACGGATTCCTACATTATGCTACCATCAAACTTGAATGCAAGGACATGCATGCACGTGTGCGCGCGCAATGCGTTAAATGACCAATTTACTTGATATAGTCGTAAATTTTTTATGAAACGTTTCGAAATTCAAAGAATAGAAACATGTTAAAAGTGTAGTCACGATGATATGGCCTCATGCATTGCACCTGCGCGCGCGTGCAATGATCAAATGACTTGTATACTTGATATGGCCGTTAGTTTTATATTTCTTTATGTAATGCTTTGATGACCTTGAACTTTGACCTTGACCTTTGACCCCTCGACCCAAAGGTCACAATCCAGCTCAAGTTCGTAGATGTATCTACAAACTCACTTTAACAAATGCTAAGAAGAAATAAGTCCACCGCCCCCCCCCCCCCCCCTCTCCTTAAAAAAAAAATATCAATAGCAACGTAGAAAATTTCTCTGAAACTCAATCAACACCTGGGATCGACATAAAATTTCACTTAAGGTACAGAAAAGACTTCATAGAAAGTTTCCTGAAAGTTTTACGGTAAGTCTTTAAAGTATATAGAAATTATGAATTTTTACGGCAAAAATTACAAATTCTGTCGTGTTTGAAATTTAAGTGCAGACGAACAAAGATATGATATAAACCTTTTAAAGCCTATTTCTCCAGATGTCGTTAATAGCATTCAATTCTACTGATATGAATTAATATTTTAATACCAAGCATTCTTCTTTTATTTTACCATTGAAATTTATCTGAATTTTTTTTAGAATTACACAATCCCCAGAAATAGCGAGTTTCGGTATATTAAAAAGCAATACACGTTTCTTTCCCGTAAAACATCAGGTGTTTGAATTCATGAAAAAATATTAATGAGGGGGTGTTAAACAATACCTGTCACCTTAGCTGACACCAAAAAACCAGGGTACGTACACGACATTTTCTGATTTATTTGCATCTGCAAACAGGGCTACCCTCAAATCCACGTGTTTTCAATGTCTTTATAAACATCTCAAAAGCACCCCAGGAAGTAGCCTCTTATGCCCTAGAAAAATAGTTCCTGTCAAAAAACTATTTATTTACAGAGTAGATAAAATTTCCTAGGCACAGGTACCAGAGTTGTCAAAATGGCCTGCAAGGAAATTAAAAAAAACTCTCAAAAGAAAGGAAAATCGGCTTTATATGTATGGATCTACAATTGACTAAGTTCATTTTGATTGGTCAATTACCGGTGTGGTACCCCTAGTCGCCTTGAACCCAGTCCTGTCTTTCTGAATAAAACCAACTCCGAACCCGATGTAAAAATCCTAGTAGAGAAATGAGAATCTGAATTTTGCTGTCTTATTATGTTCCCCAAACGAAGTTTGGGAACATATTGTTTTTACTCGGTTTCTTATTATTATTATTATTATTATTATTATTCTTTTTTTTCTTCTTTGTTCTCCGGTACTTTTTTGTCCGCGAGTGTTCTCAGAAACTGTTCACCCAACTAAGCTAAAACCTTTTTAGGGTTAATAGGTGTGTAGTGTAGGTGTGCGGAACGAAGGTCATTTTGCGCGCATACGCCTGCACGTGCGGGCGCGTGAAATGAGTGAAATGACTAATATATTTAATATAGCCATAACTTTAACAATTTTCTATGAAATGCTTTGAAACTCATTATATAAGGATATATTAATAGTGTAGAAAATGTGACACTGTCAAATTAGCAAGAACTCACGCGCATCCACGTGCGCTTCGCTCTGATTGGCTGAAACAAAAATCTCAATATCTTTTCTGTTTTTTGACGAAATGGTATGAAATTTAAAATATAAGCATACTTTGGGATGTCCTACAATATGATATGTAACATTTGTCATGAAAGCACACGCATGCACGTGCGCTGCAATCTGATTGGCTTAAACTTCAAATGGCTGTAACTCCCTTGTTTTTCAACCAACCAGGATGGGATTTAGAACATAGACAGACATAATAGACTCCTACAAGAATTTGTGGTCATCATGCACATGCATGCACGTGCATGCACGTGCGCTTTGCTCTGATTGGCTGAAACAAAAATCTCAATATTTTACTTGTTTTTCGACAAAATACTTTGAATTTAAAAAGATAATCATACCTTAAGACGTCCTAAAATATGATATATAAAAATTGTCAATAGACCACGCCCATGCACGTGTGCTGCGATCTGATTGGCTTAAACTTTAAATGCCTTATAACTTTTTTGATTCTCAACAAAACAGGATGAAATTTAGAATATGAATAGATATGACGGATTCCTACATTATGCTACCATCAAACTTGAATGCAAGGACATGCATGCACGTGTGCGCGCGCAATGCGTTAAATGACCAATTTACTTGATATAGTCGTAAATTTTTTATGAAACGTTTCGAAATTCAAAGAATAGAAACATGTTAAAAGTGTAGTCACGATGATATGGCCTCATGCATTGCACCTGCGCGCGCGTGCAATGATCAAATGACTTGTATACTTGATATGGCCGTTAGTTTTATATTTCTTTATGTAATGCTTTGATGACCTTGAACTTTGACCTTGACCTTTGACCCCTCGACCCAAAGGTCACAATCCAGCTCAAGTTCGTAGATGTATCTACAAACTCACTTTAACAAATGCTAAGAAGAAATAAGTCCACCGCCCCCCCCCCCCCCTCTCCTTAAAAAAAAAATATCAATAGCAACGTAGAAAATTTCTCTGAAACTCAATCAACACCTGGGATCGACATAAAATTTCACTTAAGGTACAGAAAAGACTTCATAGAAAGTTTCCTGAAAGTTTTACGGTAAGTCTTTAAAGTATATAGAAATTATGAATTTTTACGGCAAAAATTACAAATTCTGTCGTGTTTGAAATTTAAGTGCAGACGAACAAAGATATGATATAAACCTTTTAAAGCCTATTTCTCCAGATGTCGTTAATAGCATTCAATTCTACTGATATGAATTAATATTTTAATACCAAGCATTCTTCTTTTATTTTACCATTGAAATTTATCTGAATTTTTTTTAGAATTACACAATCCCCAGAAATAGCGAGTTTCGGTATATTAAAAAGCAATACACGTTTCTTTCCCGTAAAACATCAGGTGTTTGAATTCATGAAAAAATATTAATGAGGGGGTGTTAAACAATACCTGTCACCTTAGCTGACACCAAAAAACCAGGGTACGTACACGACATTTTCTGATTTATTTGCATCTGCAAACAGGGCTACCCTCAAATCCACGTGTTTTCAATGTCTTTATAAACATCTCAAAAGCACCCCAGGAAGTAGCCTCTTATGCCCTAGAAAAATAGTTCCTGTCAAAAAACTATTTATTTACAGAGTAGATAAAATTTCCTAGGCACAGGTACCAGAGTTGTCAAAATGGCCTGCAAGGAAATTAAAAAAAACTCTCAAAAGAAAGGAAAATCGGCTTTATATGTATGGATCTACAATTGACTAAGTTCATTTTGATTGGTCAATTACCGGTGTGGTACCCCTAGTCGCCTTGAACCCAGTCCTGACAAAAACTAAAACTTTTTGTTTTTTACAAAAGTTTTTAAAAATTTAAAAAATAATATTAAATCCCAAAAGATTAAAAATTTTCAGGGAAAAAAGCACGTGGTGCACTGATTTGGGAAATTTTAAACCCTTAATTTTTTTTAAAAACTTTTTGGGTAAAGCTTTAATTTTAAAAAAATATATTTTAAAAATATAAAATTTTGTAGACAAAAGATAGTATTAGCCATGCATTCACTGGGGCCCCGTAAAATTTTAAAACTTTTTTTTAATTTTTGGGAAAATTTTAAATCTTAAAAGATGTTTTCCCTTTTTAATGAAACTTACAAATCACCAGAAGGGGTTGGGGGGTTTTTGGGGGCCACTTTTTACAATTGCCTAGTTATTACTTTTTTTTTCTTATTTTTTCCCGGATTTTTTGTCCCGGGTTTTCCAAAATTTCACCCAACTGAGCTAAAACCTTTTTAGGGTTAAAGGGGTTTAGTTAGGTTCGGAACAAGGTATTTTGCGCGCATAGCCTGCACTCGGCGGTGAAATATGAAATGATTAAAATTTTAATATACCATAATTTAACATTTTCCATGAAATGCTTTGAAACTATTTTAGATATTTAATATGTAATAATGTACACTGTCAAATTAGCAAAAAATTTTCTCGCTTCGTTATTGGCTGAAACAAAAACTCAATATTTTTCCGTTTTTTGACGAAATTATGAAAATTTTAAAAAAACATATTTAAGATGTCCTACAAATGAATTAAATTTTCAGAAAGACGGCATGAGGCCTGCAATCTGATTGGCTTAAAAATTCAAAAAGGCTGAACCCCTTTTTTTTAACCAACCACGATAAATTTAGAAATGAAAAAAAT
>NW_026938175.1:0-11615 GCF_032062105.1 Saccostrea cuccullata
CTAATTTGTAGAACTTTTTGTTCATTAACATTTTCGTTTACTGTCGAGAACCCAACTCACAGTTATTGTAATATCGCAGAATTTCAAGAAACCTCCTTCACTCTCTATTCTCATAAACGACAAGACATCTAGGTATGTTGCACTTTGCCACTAATGTGACTTTAATTATAGAAAATACTTGTAATTAATTATGTAATAATTGATCATGTGATCCATAAAATTATAAATAAACAACTTATTTACTATTATTATTTATTATTATCAACAATTTACAACAAAATGAAACCGAATTATGAACATGATTAATATGTAAATCCTGATTGCATAATATATAATAATGGCGTAAATGATTACATATATATATCAAACATTCTTGTGGTCTGAAACCGCTATGTACTTGATTAGATTTATACGTTAAATCAATCTGAATCAAGTTCAGACCCCAACTTCTCTTTCGTTTGAAACTTTCACCCTCCCTCCCTCCCTAATGATGTCAGATATGTGTTTCTTCCCTCAGTTGTAAATCAGCATGGTTTCCTTTTTGTTTTTGAAGATTCTTCAGTTTGCATTAAAAATTGTTTCTTTGATTTGTTCGCTTGTTTGTTATTGAATGCAATAAGGCAACGAGTGCACTGGGCAATCCCTGTTATTTTCAAGTGTTTTTCATCTTTTGATAATTGGAAATGGGGAATTGTAAAACACACTTTTATCCACCTCAAATTATTTCCGATGAAAATGTTGAAATACTAAAATTTTTTATAAAGATTCCCACCCCACCCCACCCCAAAAGCTATATATCAAAATGATTTTTATGAAAAAAGATTACTGTTTTAATAATTATGGAATTTATAAACTTTATGGCTTTTCAAGTTCGTAGAGTTTATGAATATAATTGGTATAAATCAATTAAATAATTTTCATGGTCCAGTACAGCGTTGCATAATTTACTACGTAATTTAACAAAAAAAGTCAGTGATTAAGAAATAATTAACGCAGTATGTAATGACTTTTTTTTTCAATGTGTACAATGTGGAAATTATTTATATACTTTTTTTTAAATCAAGACGTAATGATAAAACCTGTATAGTTTTAGTATTTCTGTAAAAGATTTTTTAATTTTGAGAATGAAAATTTAATTATCGACCCCGGGAGCTGGCATTTATTTTCTATTCGAATGTTGATTTTATTTTTCGAGTTTATGCATGTTGACAAGAATGTTATATAAAAATGACTTTTTGTTGACAAAATTATGAATAAATAGATTATATAGATAAACCAATATAGAAAGTAAATTATTTATTTTGTTAGTATTAGTAAATAAATATCTACAAAGACAGACAGACAGGAGGAAAGATATAAGTAAATTATCAGTATAAAAAAATTATTTATTTATTTACTTCTGAAATTGATAAATACACACATCAAAATCAATTAATTATATCCCTAAAAATTGGATTTCTCAGTTTTATTTTATATAAACAGTTGTATCCTAAAATATGCTACATAGTATTTTTAAGAAGTTAATCCATAAATTGCATTTTTGATACTGTTGCTTTGATTTGTTTGAAAATATTCTCTCTTTCTTTTTGTATCTTTAAAGTTTGTATGAAAGAAATCAAAGCCATTGTTCAATTTATCTCTCTGAGTACACAGTCATGGTAACTACTGTCTTTTCACTGTCCACTATATGTTTTTATTTTATATCACTCTGATCGTGATTTCTTTTGTTTGAAATAACATTTTCATTTTGTAGGGGAACCGATTTTTCAATCAAACCAAAATAAAAGTATCAATAAAGACTTTGCCCATTAAGATTCTGCATAATGAGACGATTATTTTGATATCTGCCATATCGCATGGAAGTTAAATAATTAAAAGAACGTTGACACATATATTTTCGTAAAACGGCTAATATTGAATAAGCTAAATAAATTCAATTTTCCGGTATATAATTTATTATTTTGTTTGTATCTTCAACTTACAAAAATAAATAAATAATTTTTTTACAATGATAAATGAATTTATTTTTTCTTTATGTTAATTATTCATTTATATGATATTCATTTATGTATTTATCTATTTATCTACATTTATTCTTATATCCTCAATACCCTAGGTGTCAAAAATCTCTATACACGTAGCATTACACAGGAAGTCTGTGTTTGGTAATCAGGGTTACCATTTGCCTACATGTATATGTTTCATGTCTAATTTAAAGTAAAAATACTTACAATAATTTCATTATTTCAATATACTAGTAAAATGTATTTGTTAACTTAAAAAAATCATTTCATTATCTTTTGAAGGGGAAAATTATAAGGAAATACCGTTTCATAAACTTTTTTTGTTGTTGTTGTAAATTTAAAAGGAAACAAAATAATACAAGCAAAAAAAAAAGAATACTTTTGTCTTGTGAACAGTTAAAATATTAAATGATACCATGTGTATTTTTACAATGTTGTTTATGTGTGTTTAAAAAAATTTCATTGTTTGAATGATTCTCAATTATTTAAAAGGAATATCACAATTCGTTTACTTCAACCTTTCATTTAGAATGTAAATAGACGTTAGACGAAAGAACTTTATTCGGTAATAAGCAATATTTGCCCCCCAAATCAAACTTTGATGGAGATATATATAATTAAGTTCTTAAACATGGATAAATCATATTAATGTAATAAATGAATATTTTTTTAAAAATGAAACACATATATACTTCAAAATAGTCACAAACATGACGTAAATTTCAGTTTTTTATGCAATATTGCTTACAGAAAAATGTACATAGTTTATTTCGATATTTAGAGAAAAGATAAGACCGAGAGATGTGTGTTAGGATCAATATTTTGATATAATGTGTAGAATGATAATATCAATGAAATCTGTCAAGAGGATTTATATAAAACTTGCCTATAAATTTTAAAGCTAAAATTGTTGAAATTTTGTAGATTTTGTGACCTGAAAAAGGATATAAAATCAGTCTGTTGTGATTCATAAAAACAGAAATTGTTACATACACTGCTTTGACACTATAATATTTTCTGTTAATTTATATTTCTCCTGCAATTTATTGAAATTAGCACATTTCAGGAAGTTTTCAAAATTTGACTTTAGTGGGGGGCAAATATATGCAATATACCGCATATAGTTCTTTGAGCAATGATTATGAAATGTTTTACAACATTATGTAGATCGTATCCATTATACAAAGATAACACGTCTTTTTAACAATTCCATACGGCAATGTCTTTCCTCTCTTTTTCAAATTTATTTTAAAGCTGAGCGGATTTCCAATTACTGAGTTTCTGTGGACGGACTTAATTCAACAAATATCTTTGACGACATATCACTTACAAAAAGGAAACAGTCGTGAAAACAGAAAATTTTTTTTTAAGAACTCAATGTTTAAATTATCTATTCTCAGTTATTTTTTTTTAACTAAAATTGCCAACATTAGGCCCACTGGGTTTTTTAACCCGTGTATATACAAGGCAGGTACGTGAAAGCGTTTGACGCGTGGCCAGGCAATTGTCTTTTCCAAATACATTGTATTTCTTATCATGTAAACTGGTGGCTGGCCTGTCAATACGAATCAATTTCTTTTAACTTTGTTTTTAACTATCCAATGGCAGTGGTAAATTTCAAATCTTGTTCAGTGTGCAGATTTTAGTGGGCTGTTCAATATAGTAACATTGGGTGTTTGATATACTTAATAGTAGACATGATATTCCTTTACAAACAAAAAACACTTTAGAATTTTCACAGAACCAATGACTTTTCTAAACATGTTAATTTGGAATAAAAAAAATATAAACTCCTTTTGTACCATGTAAATAAATGTCGGGGGAAGCAAGGGGAAGAAGCAAGGACAATGACAGAGAGTGGACAGTGATCAGGAATGTCCAAGACAAGGACGACTTTTTAGTGGACAGGGTAGACCCAAAATACAACAGGGAGTATGGACAGAACAGTTGTAAGGTAAACGACATTAGCATTACTTCTTTAGGAAAAAGTAAGAGAGATAACACAGAAAATGACAGTGATTCATTGAATAGGGGATTTTTTTGAATCTTAGGGGATATTTAATTCTAATTTAGTAGTGTTAACTGCAGTCCGAAAGTTTTTTTTTAATTTTTTATAAAGACTTCATATAGTTTAGGAATCCAGTATAAGTGTGTTATGTTGCAACAACCACTATTGAAATAATCATTTCAATAGAATAGTGGTTGAGAGTACGTACATTTCAATAATAAACAATAGGTACAACCACTATTGAAATGCGACCACTATTGAAATAATCATTTCAATGGAGGTTGAGAGAGCATTTCAATACCAAAAATATGTTTTAAGAACTATTGAATACAGTTCATTTTTGAAATAAAGATTTCGGTAGAGGTTTTGAATGCATTTCAAAACATAAAACAAGTTTTAACCACTTTTAAAATAATGATTCTAATGAAATATTTTTTTTTTCGAAAGTGCGCATTATATTTAAATATCGGCATAATTCTTGTAACTATTACTAGTATTGAAATAACACCTACCATTTTGATAAACCTAATACCAACTTTCCTACAAATTTTGCGTTTTATTGTCTTGACAAATAGACGTAGGCTTTACTTTCCATATTTGTCGTGTTTGTAGTGTAGGTAATTCCATGCATATGAGCGACAATTTAGTTCTGTTCTATATTCTTTTTAATAATAAAAAAAAAACAATTTTAATTCACTGCCTCCACAGTGTCACCCTAATTCTCTTTGATCCTACTTGTTTCCACATAAAATTGATTTTTCATGATAATGTAGTAATCTTTTTAGTAATTGTCATCTTGGTTTTCAATTTGAGAGTTAAAAAGCACACATCTGAAAAATAAATTGAAGTCTTAAAATTTTCTTCAATATATATATGGAATTATATATTTTAATAGCATTTCACACAAAAATTAATTAAAAGTCTTATTTCAGTTAAAAGTTATTAAGACTTCAAATTTTTTGGCGGGTTTAATTTGATTGACACATCCTTGCACGTTCACAAATTTTAACCTTATTCTTAATCCTTAGGAAAAGTTGCAATCTTGTTGTGTATTAATTAGAATATATTTAAACTTTTATCCAGAAAAATAATTTTATTCAGAGTAGAGATGTTACAAAGCAAAACTCCTTCACAAGTATCGTCATTCAGAACTAAGAGTTGCGTACAGGGTATAGCAAATCGAGCACACTCGTGTGATGTACACAGTTTTGGTAAACAGGGCACGAGTTCTGTTTTTGTTTATGTTTAGAATTCACCGGGTGCGTTCTAAATCATCACAGTCTGCCTACCACAACTGCACGGACTGACAATATACTAGTATTGTATGTTTGTTTTGCTTTCGAACATGTCTACTCTGAATTTTCTGGTTTATAGTATTAATATTTTTCATTTATGCACAACGAGATTGCAACTTTTCCTAGGATTAAGAATAAAATTAATTTGAAAAAGTGCAAGGATGTGTCAATCAAACCCGCCAAAAAATTTGAAATATTAATATCTTTTATTTGAAATAAGATTTTTAGTTAATTCTTGTGTGAAATGCTATTAAAATATATAAGTCGTAATATTATAGAGAAAATAATAGCTTCAAATCTGTGTCCAAGTACCTTTAAACCTTTTATTAACGTTTGAATACAAATATTTTGAGTGAAAATATTTTGAATATTTTTTTCAACTGTAAGACTAAAGTTTACCTTAATTTACAAAGAAGGATACATCCTGCCTTGAACTGTAGTGTTGCTGTGCCATGTTTATCGTATTATGATAATTAATCAGAAAAATGTGTTCATGCTTAGACCTATAAAAAAGCGAAGATACCTTGTCTAAGTTGTTATCAATATCTGTAGATACCAAGACACAGTATAAAAGTTCTTATCGCAAAAGAGCTTCCAAATAATATCTTTTACATGTATGCTAAAATTGTGTTTCAGTGATCTATTATCACAGAGGTTTCCGAGCTATATCTATAACTCCCCTCTATTTGTTCTCTAAATAAAACAAAGAAGCATTACGTATGAAAATGCCCTGCTGTTTCAAATTAATAAACATCTGAAATTATCTATACACGTTGTGATAGTAAAAACATTTGACAAAAACAAAGGAACATTTGACAATTTGTTTATTCTTCAAGTACATTATTACACTTTGTGTGAAATGATTTTTTTGATCGGTGGAAATATGCTTTTGAAATGAATTCTAAGATAGAAGAACTTATCTATTTTCTCTAATGAAGATATATAAAGTGTAACTAGAAACTGAAAAAGAATGAGGATATGAAAACTCAATTGGTTATAAATGTATTTCGCCAACCCCCCTAGCTCCGTCACTACCCTGACTTCGTCATTCTAAGGAAACTCTAAGCTGCTTGTAAATCAATGCGATTCATTCATGTCATTTTGGGGAACCTACAATTCAAAACTAAAATACTATAAAAGCAAAATTCAAAATTCTCTCAAATATCAAAAAAAAAATTGTTTCTACCTTAATATATGTTAAATTACTAAGCACCTTTTCCTTTATGCACTTTTCCATCTGTTAGGATTCAAATGCTGACTGACGTTTTTCATACTATTTGTCCATTATTTGTACACTGAAATGACGATGAATTTTTCTGTTATTTCCTGAAAATGGAAAGGAATGAAAAGGAGCACATGGCGGGTATGACCGGTCGGCAGGGTGTGCTCACACCTCCATGGCACCTGATCCCTTCTCTTATAGTTTTTAGGTCCATGTTTGCACTGCTCCTAATTCGTATTGTTTATGGACTTTGATATTGAATTTTCATGAACATTGCCCTAACGCACTACAGGTTGAGATAACTTTACATTATGACATATATAAAATACGTTTTATTTGATTACATTATTAAAGTCTTTCTGAAAATAAAATTTAATACTTTTTCATATATATCATTTTTTTAAAAAAAGTTTTTATGCATGTAAATATGATAAAATGGTATAAGAATTAGTTCATACTGTGCAATATTGTAGGGGGACCTGGAGACGGAGGTAGTGTACATTAGACTCAGGTTGAGATAACGTTACATTAATACATATAAAATACAATTTATTATTTTTTTCTGATTGCATTATTGATGCCACTCTGAAAATAAAATTTAATACAATTTCATATCTCTTTAATTAAATTTTATTTTTATAAATTTGATAAAATGGTATAAAAATTGAACTTGGTGGAGATGTTAAGTTTATACGGTGCCAAATCAAAAACAAATACCAAGACACAGTTTAAAACTTTTTATCGGAAATGAGCTTCTGTATAATATCTTATACATGTATGATAAAAATTGTGTTTCAATAATCTATTATCACAGAGTTTTCAGAGCTATTTCTATAACTCTGCTCTACTTGTTTTGATTGTGGGGATCTCTGTATAAAACAAAGAGGCATATATTTATTAAAATACCCTGATAATTTCAAAATCAGTAAAGATCTGAAAACATCTTTACACGTTGTGATTTTAAAACATATGACAAACACAAATGAATATTTGTCAAAAAATAATTTTTTTTATTCTTCAGGTACATAAATTCACTTTGAGATTTATGAATTTTTTCATTGGTGGAAATGTGATTTTAAATGAAACTCAGATAAGAGAATTTTTTTCTCTAAAGAAGATACATGTAAATAAAGTATGTTAGAAAGCATAAGCTTCATTGGTTATAAATGTATATCACCTTTTCCCATAATTCTGTCTCTACCCTAACTATACCAGTCTCAGGAAACGAGAGTTGTGATTCTTTCAGATGAGATCCTTGCGTCCCGGGTTCGAATTCGAATCCCACTGTTGGACTGTAAACCGGTCCTTCGCATGAGACCGTTTAAACCAAGGTTCTATGTACGAGGGTGTCCTATTAAATCGTGGTCTAATGTGAAAATGCTGAAATTTTCACTTCTATTTAGTAGGTATTTTATATAAAAAACATTGCAGATTTCAAATTGATATATGCATGCATAAATAAAGAAATTATAACATTTACAGATGTATGTTATGTACTGTATCGCCTAACGGCGCACGGATTATAACGTTAAAGTGTCTAAAACAGCGTCACGTTTCATCTTTTCTAAAAAAATAAAGTTGTATGAGTCTATCTTTAATTTAGGACTTTCATTAATGCTAATACTCTAGTCTCTATAAACAATTGAGGAACCAATCTGGCGCACACATGCGATCTTCCGAAGATTTATTTAGTAAGTTACGGACAATATTCTCATTATTCACCTAAATAGACAATCTTGTATCGACAGTCGACAGTGACAGCGTCATTTGTTATTACAATAGCAGTTTGTTGGTATGTTTTGCACTTCCCGACGACTCGATCAGAAAAAGACTTCGCTAAGAAAACTTCTATTTCATTTGAATACCGGTACTTAAGATCTGATATTTTTTTTAATTATTTTTTTCTTCTATATTCATTTAAAGTCTCTAAAGGTGTCATTACAACGTCTCAATCAAGCTGAACTGTTCTCCGGTACGCCATAACGTCATTAAACGTCGCCATTTTTCGTTTGTTATATTTACCACTTTCTCATTAAGTATGCTCGGGAAACTGTCAAAAATTAACCAAATGCCTTGAAATTTTCAAAGAGCCGAAAAAAAAGATTATGGAATAGAATAAGCAAAATTTTTACCCCAATCTTATCTAATTAATTATTTAATTAATTTATTAATTAATACTCGTGTATTCTGTAATTAAACCTCGGGTTTTTTCACCGTGCACCGTAAGACTGTACCCCATGCACATTCAAGCTTAATAACATCTTTATTTCTGTTTAATTTTATAAAACAAAAATATGATGCACTTAAATATAATAAATAAACAATAACTGAAAATTTCAGCTAAGTGCGCCCACTATTTTTCCAGGATCTTGCCTGAAAACCCTGGTTAGTAGGTGCCGGCAAGAAAAAAATCCTTCGCTGCGCAATGACCCTGAGTGCTGAGTACAGGACAAAATTTGCAGTTTTCCACCGGCAAATGTTTGCATCTCCATATGAATGAAATATTCTCGAGTAGGAAATCAATAATTCATTCAGGCATTGCTTAGAAAACAGCTTTTTATATATTTGAAATCTATATGAAGTAAATTTAATAATGAAAATAGAAAGTATATTTTCGTTTTTAATTTTTATAAACAAAAAAAAAATGAAATACAAGGGTTGTTCGAAAAGTTCGTGGACGATGTTATAACAATCTTTGTTATATTACTCACTAGAAATTTAAAATAAGCATAATAATAAATGTCAAAATACTGTTTTGTTGATGTGTGAAGTTTAATTTCATTCGATTTCACAGAATTCAATTTACTTCAATTAAAATCAACATGTTTTGTACCCGCAGTGCAATCTTAATGGCGATGTAACGTCAAAACAAAGCGTCAAGAATTTCAAAAAAAAAAAATGCTTTCCCAATAAATTTCACACGGTATAATCCGTAGTTGCATAGTTACATAAAACTTTATAAAACTTACTAAATTTTGACCTGCTCCGCGATCCGATTTTTGCAATTTTAAAATCTGGATCAGTTTTGAATAAATCGTAATATTTTGGAAAAAATAATACAAATGATTTGTATTTATGGTAAAAATATTCCTTCCAAATTTGGATAACAAATGACGTCAAATAAAAAAATATATGACAGTTGTCCACGAATTTTTCGAACAACCCTCGTATAAGTAATATTTAAATTTCTATGACTTCATTGTCATGTGTTAAATTTTCAAAATTCCTTCACTTTTTCATCTTTTAAAATCGCATACAATATGGTACAATTGTTGAATGTTTATCCCTGGGAGCTTCCCATAAATAAAATTACTGCAAAATATGTCGAAAAATATATTGAAAGTTTGAAATAATTTTCAAATAGATTAAAAGAAACTATCAAGAAAAAGTATTGCTTATGTTCTTATATACTAGTATGGCATTTAAATTCCAGAATACTTTTTTCAATATTTTTGCTAGGCTTTTTTCATTTGTTTCACTTTAAGTCATCATCATTGATTTTGCATGAAAATAAACTTATTGATAAATAATTTTTTTTAATCAATAAAAACGGATAAAACATGAAATTGTTTTTCTCTTTTCATTGATTCCTTTTATCTTATCGTTTATGCACGGCAATCTATATTTTCCATATTATGTTGCTGCAAAAAACGGTGAAATTTAATAGTCTGCAGTGCAATATGGTTTATCTGATGGAACTTTAAACAAACAATATAAAGGAAAGCTTTTCATAAAAAGGGCTATACACTACCTGAAAATTCATATAAAGATAAACACAAGCAGGATGGGTAGATTTAAATAACTGATATTGAAAACCTTTAAAACAGATTGTATAAGAGTCAAAGTATGGCTTATTAAATCAATATGCAGAACTTTTCCGAACGATCATTAGCGCATTTGTTAACTGCTACGTACTCTGCCCTTATATCTCTTGTAAGTACATTTTTTACTTTGCTATGAACATATTCTTATGAAATTATACATTTCAAGTATAAATTGCTTCTTTGTTTTATTATGTATTTTCTAATTTTTTTTAATATATTGCTGATAATAAGCTAAGTCAGGCTGGTACGCAGTTTACACTTTGATATTGGAAAGGTCATAGTGTACTTTTCATTTATGTTACGCCTATTGTTTCCTTTTCTATTTTATTGTTGCCTATAATGTTTCATTAAGAAGAATTCTCTTAACATAATTTCTAAAAATTCAATAATATCATGATATTCTTTTACATTATATTGATCTATTTTGAAATTCGCAATTAAAATGTAAATGAAGCGTTTAATTCCCTGCAATAGTTTTTTTTAATCAACCTCAAAGATATTAAGGAGACACCGTGACAAACGCAGGGGAAAATTGACAAAATGAAGAATATTTGCATGACCAGTATTATTTTTGTTCAATACCGAAAATGATTCCTTTAAATTCTTTAACTTAAAATATTATTGTTTACCTTAAAATACCCACACTTCATCTTTAATATAAACATTACATCCTTGGTAAACTAGAAGATGTGAATAAAATACATAATGTTTTTTTACAGAAACATTGTTTAGATTAATTTTTTTGTTAATAAAAACAAAAAAATACAATACAAACGTTTCTGAAGGAAAAGCATCTAGCTTTGCCTTTTTGTCATTTTTTTTTTTTTTTGCCACCAATAACTCTTATTAATATAAATAGAGAATGTGCAATGTACTATATGAAGATGTTGAAATATGGATAATATTTTTTTCTTCATTTTATTCCCGTACTATATGAATATTTTCATGCAGGCTTAATATCCATAATTATAAATATGCATAATTCAATCAGTCTATGTATGCATCAATATTTCAAGCAGGCTCAATATCAAGCGATCATTAAGCATTAGTAAATCAATTTTTTAAAATAAAATTTCATGTTTTTAATTCTTTGAATGTTTCAGAATAACAGATAACATAGAATTCAGTATGGATCTTGTTCCTCTCAAACCAACTGGAAACAAACACAAACGTATGTATACATATAATAAATACTGACAGTTTAAAGAAACGCAACACCTTCATTTTAGAGGGAATTTTATA
>NW_026938176.1:0-11497 GCF_032062105.1 Saccostrea cuccullata
TTATTTTCTTTGCTTTTCATCTCTTTCTCTTTCTCAATTCACATAAAATTCATCCGAATTTCATATAAATTTATGTGAGATACTTTTTCCTGTGTAGGCATCATTTTGAATAGTTTGCCATTCTAAGATTACTTAAGGGGGTGCTCAATCCTCCATGGCACCTGATCCAAACTCTGATGTTTCGGAGGTCCGTGTTTGCTCTGCTCTTTTTTTGTATTGTTTTATGAACTTTGATATTGAATACTGTTCGTTATCTCCATATCCTTCTCTTCTATCTTAATAGATATTTTTTTTCTTTGTGTATAGTATGATTTGGGTGTGGTACCTTCATAAAAAATGTCCAGGCGGCTCAATTCTTCACAAGTGACATCCAAAAGAAAAAAAAATTAAAGAAGAATTTTTTGTTCTGACTCTCACTTCAAACAATGATTCAAGACAATCTAAGAACTGGTATCATTTCATGAGTTATTTATTAAGCAGTAAAAGATGATTATCAATGTTTACAGAAACACACTGAACTAAATGGGGAAATGTTTCCTCAGCAATGGTCAGCATAACACTGTCAGGTTTTTGTAGTTGATTGTAGAAATAACAAAATGCTGATGTTAAAGAGTTTTTGAAATCCATGAAACAGCAATGTAAATGTCATTAGCCTACCTTGGTATCAAAATGATCTTATCATAACAAGTTCTTGAGTATATTGAGTATATTGAGTACTTGGAAGACATAAACGCCCTAGGCAGGTGGTAGTAGATTGATTGTGTAAATACATCAATAATATGCTGACGACAAGAAGCTTCAAAGTATACATTAATTATATATAATCTCCAGTTAGAAATACAATAAATACTTACTGCGCATCCTTAGCATATATCAAACTCAAATACATGTATGACTGGGTAAAGTTACCACAGAAATGTTACTTACAATATCTGAAATTGATTAAAACATTCCAGGTTTATCTATATCCTCTAGATACTGAAGCAAATATCATGAAGAAGAATTTAATTAGCCTACATGTATAAACAACGATAAATCTCACGATACTGTAAACAATACAAATCGTAAATACAGGGCAAAGAAAACAAGCTAATTCACAGAATTTGTCTCTCCCGCTTCCGGAAAAAAGTAAACCATGCGCAGTTCGAGGGGGGGATCTCCCTCACTGAATTTGTAGAATTATTAAATGTATACATGTTTACTGAAGCAAATAAAATATGTCAATATGGATATTAAGATTTCATTATTTATTCTTAATTATGTGTACAGAAGATTCTTTTTATATGGAATGTCTATCACAGGGTAATGATGATTTTACGAGTTGCACAAGTTTAAAAACCTCAAAAATATTTCATTTCACATGCTGAATACTATAATTTAGAAAAAAAAAAAAAAAGTACTACGGAAAGAAATGGATGTCCTAAAATTTAAAACCCCGGGAAACCTTTTCCCCACATGTAAAGGGGGGGAGACAAAATGGGGCAATTTAGCCACATATGATCCACATATGCATTGCCTTTCATATGAGGATCATATGTGGATCATATGAGAATCATATGTATATACAATCATATGAGAATCATATGTGGCAAATCATATGAGAATCATATGATTACACAATGTAAATCATATGAAGTAAAACATATGATTCTCATATGAAAGATCCGGGTTGAGAATCATAGGGAATATTCTGACAATAATCATATGAAAAAAAAATATGAAACTGGGTTATATGATAATCATATGAAACAATGTTCACTAGTTTGTCCTTGTTATACTCAGGTAAAATGTTTTGACTGTTAATCATATGAGAATCATATGAAACAGTGATCATATGAAATCATATGAAACAGTGTTGAACAGTTCACTTATCTGTCCTTGTTATACTGAAGTAAAATTGCAATTTCAATAATATATATCAAAAGATAAATTTAAATGTACTTTAAATTTTCAAAAGAATTTGTTAGTAATTAATTATATGTAAAGTTCTACTCTGTTTACCCTCCCCCCCCCCCCCCCTTTTTCCTTCAAAAAAAACCCTTTTCACATATTTTTTCCTGTTATAATGTTTTCCCCCAAAAAACAAAATAGATAAAGAAAAAATTTAAATTTTGGGCCTTTTTATTTTAAATCTTTTGGGTTTGGCAAAGGGTAAAAGTTAAAATAATTCCGTTTTTTTTTTCCGGGCCGGTTTTGCCCTTTTATCGGATGAAAATATACGTCATTTTTGACGTCACTGCTGCAGCAGACGTGTTGGGTGTTTGGAAAAGGCAAGTGATCTCCTAACAATATTTTTTTAAAAAATTTTTTTGATTCATATTGTTTCAATATCATTTCATTATGGTGCGTATGAACTTTCTATATACCATTCATATTACTTCAATACTTGCATGCATTACGTAAACCTAACTTTTCGTGATCTGTAAGTAAGTTTGGATAAAATTTGTTTCTGAATGAATGTAAACATTACATGTTTAGGGTAAAGGCATTACTACTTTTTAAAACTTAATTTGTTTTCGTTTTGTTACGTACGGGATATGAAAGTGAAAGTAGAAACCTTGTATGTCAGTTGGCGTTATGTATTTTGAGATCGTTATCAAGCCCGGGATTTTCTTCAACTTAATGACAAATGTTTTTTTTTATGGCCTATAGATGCATTCGGCAACTTAAATTTCCCAGTGTCACAGTACTTTTTTTTTTCAGTCCAAAGAGACCGAAGCTGATAAGACTGGCAATTGATCCTGAAGCTGATTTGACAGATGATTGCATCATCACAATATTGAAGGTAAAAATAAATACTTGCAAAAAAAAATCAAAGTATCTGTAATGTCTCTTTATGACAAAATATTTCTTTATTATTTTTTTTTTTTTGTTCTTTCATAATTCTACATTGTTTGCATATGGCTTCATCAAAAATAAATTCAACTCAACTCAATACTCTAGAAATTTTATTCTACATTATAATTTAAATCCAGTGCACTTAAAAAATATGCAAAGTATGATTAGATTTTGCTGGCTGTAAAGGCTATGAAACTATATACTAGTAGTATACAATAATTTTTTGGGGGGGAGGGGGGGATAAATTTTTTTTTAATTTCAACTAAAAATTTATAACATGCTTTATAAATACATGTGCATGTATGTTGAAAGAATATCATCTAGCTAATCCATTGAATATTTACATTTTTTGTATTCATTGACTGACAATTTTTTTTTCCCCCCCCAAACACAAAGTGCCTATAGTTTCGGGTTAAATGTTAGATATATTTAAGACCATAGAGAACCTACAAAACTTTTCTCTCTTTAATAGTTTAAGTTTTAATTAAATGTATTCTTAGAAAGTATCTACTGTGTGAGACTATGAGTATTTGTCTTACAGGTTCAAAAAAGTCAGCCTTTTCATAAAATAAAAACAAATCCCAAAAACCCCAACCTTGTTTAAAAATTTGGGGGAAAATACAAGGGGAAAAAACTTTGTTATAGTCTTCCCAAAAGTTTGGGATATCTTGGAATCACAATGTCTGTTTTTCTGCCTGTCTACTTGTCTGTATGTTTTTTGTCCAAAAATAATATACATGTATTTGTATCAGAATCTTCTTCATTTTTTGACAATCTGAATTAATATATACTGTTTGAACATTCCAAATTTAATTGTCATAATAACAAAAAATTGTTTTTTTTATGATTTTATTATGAAGCATATCTTTCAATAGTGTAATTATTTTGCAAATTACATCATAGGATTCCTAAAAACACCTAGTATAACATATATAACGTTAGTTTTATCCTGTATCATATCTGTGTCAGTGAATTGGGCATACATTTGTTTGCTGATTATACCTAAGTAACTTTTATAACTCATAGAATTTAAGAATTTTTTTATTTTTACTTTTGAAATTTTTGTAAGACCTTTCTGTGCCACAAAGAAATTGTTCAGGAAGAGGAGAGGTGGGGGAATATTCTTTTTTGGTACGGTACAGTTAAAAAGAGATTTTCAAAATGGTCATGGAAGATCAAAAGGAGGACAACTGAAAAAATTGAAAGATACAGAAGGAAAAAGAACAAGGAAATATATGGAATAATTATGAAATGGGGAAGGATGTACACAATCTTTTCTGAATTTGAGCTGTGAAAATTTCCCATATTCTTATTGTATGCTGGAATAATCAATAACTTGATTTTTCATAAATTTACAATAGAGAATACTGTGGTTTCATCAATATTCGTTGAGCACCAATTTTCGTGGATTTCGTTGTTGAGCAGTACCAATTCAAATGTTCATTGAAATACGAAATATGACATTCATTTGTATTGACAATGCTTTTGTCCACGAAATTACGTATCCTCGAAAACGTCTGTTTTACAAAATCAACGAAAATTGATGCCAACGAAAATTGATGAAACCACAGTACATGACAAATGTTATTGCTGATATTTCAATTTTGCTTTGGACACTTTCATGTCATATGGTATTTTTATATATGAACTAATTATGTTATTCATTTGTACATGTACAGTATGCATGTTTAACTACTAAATCATTTTGCTGAAATCTTATGATTTGTACTAATCCTAGAATATGTTAAATACATGTATCGACAAATGCTACTGACTTGCTTGTATATTTTCTTGTTTAGAATGTACACTGTGAAAAATAAGTTATTTCTCTTGATGAAAATAATTTTATCAAAAAAGTTGTGTAAGCATTTTAAGATATTTTAAAATATTTAACCAATGAAGATAGATCATTGTAATGTAATGAATTTTCATCTAAAGCAGAAATATCTGATTTTTAAATGTGTACAAGAATGTGAAAAATATTGAGAAAGAACACACAAGTGTTTCATATGATTTACATATGATGTCCTTTTCATATGATTCTCATATGTAAATGGCTTGAAAAACACATAAGTGTTTCATATGATTTGCATATGACACCCTTCTCATATGATTCTCATATGTAAATGGCTTGAAACACACTTAAATCATTCATATGAAAATCATATGTAGTTATTTTCATATGATTCACATATGTGCATTATGTAAATCATATGATTTGCTTCATATGATTCACATATGATGCCCTCTATGATTCTCATATGAAACCAATCATATGAGAATCATATGATACTCATATGAGAATCATATGTGGCTAAGTTGCCTGTGTACCAATACACCACGGAACTGCTGTACTTTAACGCAAATTATATGCAAAGATGAAGACACATACATGTATATATTCACGTTCCATATTGTCAAAATTTTACACAATGCATGGTGTCTAATTTAACTTTCATTAAACAGTTCTAATAGATGTAATAAGAAGGTGAGAGAGGTCCTAGGGACATTTAGTATGAAATTACAATGCAAAAGCTCAAAATTCTCTTGAAATATCGCCGAAAACGATAGTGTTATACACAAACAGAATGTATATATATATATGACCTTGAACTTTAACATTTTTGACCTCAAAATAACTAGGGTCTTCCTTAAGCCACAGGGAGTTGTTTGTAAAATTCCATTGCAAATGCAAAAAGGGTTCTTGAGATATCTGCGGAAATAGAAGTGTTATATTAGACAGAATTTGCAAATTAATGACCTTTGACTTTTGACCTTTTGACCTCAAAATCAATAGGGTACTTCTTTACTCCATAGTGAGTTGCAATGCAAAATGTCATAGCGAAAGCCCAAAGGAATCTCGAGATATCGTGTGGAAACGAAAGCATTACAGACAGACAGAATGACGGACGGACAGACCCAAATTAATATCCCCCACTTTTCAAGCGGGGGACAAAAAAAACACGGGCCCTGGAAAAAAGAAATGATATCAGGTAGCTATGTTACAGACAAAAAACTTTATATGATAGATTTATTGTTTTTCCATTAACATAAAAATAGGTCTACTAATAGACTAAGAAAATAAGAAGACTTAGTCCTCAAAAAGTACATAGGCGCTGTTAATAAGGCACTCCAGCTTCCTTTAATATCAGCCTTATTGTACTTGTGTGCAGAATAAAAGTTATTATTATTTTTAACAAATCACAATATATGAAAATTCATTAGTTCCAATTTTTTCGTGATGCAGTTGTCTTTGATATCAAAAGGTTCATTTTTTGAATTCATCATTACAAATGATTGAACTTGTATATAGTGTAGAAAACTCAACCTTTAATATACAAATCCCAACTGATTTTTGAATAAAACAGTGATTCCAAAATCATCTTAAAATTCCATGAAAGTTTGAGAATCCCAATTGATTTACATAATCGTAAAACGGAGTACAGGTTATGAAACATTCTGTATAATGTATAAATATTTTTTTTCATTTCGGGCTATTATAAAATTGAATAACCAAAATCACCATTTTCTTACGGAAGTTGACAAATTCCAAAGTGTGTTATAGTTTTGTCTTATAAATAATATCTCTCCTGACACAACGGGGCTATAATAAAATTATAATATAAAATTTCCACAAGGTTGAGTGTGTTGGGATTTTTAATTTAAAAAGTATAAAAGTGACATTAAAAAACAAAACAAAAAAGAATTTGGTCTCAGAGGATGGCATCTCTTAACACTTTGCCCTTGGCGGAAGGAAGATTAAATTTACTTGTATTGCTGTTCTAGATAATATTAAATGGGAATCCTTAATTATGTGTATTTTTTCTTTATAGTGAGAGGGTTATACAAGACATATCACCGTTGGTGTTTGAGAGGTTCTGTCAAATAGTGGGAACCTCAGAACTAGTTACCATGAGAAGGGATTAAACTGATTTTTCTGAAATGGTAACTCCTTTATTTAATCCACAAGCCTATTGTTGTGTGATGTAGTGGAAGTCATAGAGAAGGCTTTAGACTGTGGATTCCATAGATTCTATGTTCTGGCCTAAAACCCATCGGGTAATTTGGAATTTATCCCAAAGCCAACTCTACAGCAGAAAAACACTGATTCTTTCTGACTGCTCTCAGAGTCCACCAGGAATTGCATTACTCCAACTGCTCCGTCCTGCCGTTACAATAATACCAATCGATTCGGTGTGTTTTACATTGCATGGCAAAGAATATATATCCAGTTCTGCATTTCGAAATAATATGTCGCCATTATCAGTGAGACCAAAATGCCATATCCATGGGCCCTGTAGTAGTGGAACTTTCCTAGATGTAGAATTTGACGATGCTCTCTGTTTTGCTAGTGATTTTTGGCCACCATCTGCCCTAGCATGGATCAATAGATGTCAATCGTGGCCAAGTCCTCACATAGTTGATGATATTGTCAGGAATGGGTGTCACTTTGCAGCAATAGGGCACAAGCTAGGAAATCATGAGGAAAATGAATGGAGAATTTTGTTCTCTCTTGCAGAGCAAAAGCTTGTATACACAATGAACCACATTCAGTTTCTTACGTATGGTTTACTCAAGCTAATTCTAAAAGAAGTCATCAAGGAAAGGATAGAAGAAAGTTTACTTTGCTCTTATCACATGAAAACAGCTGTATTTTGGGCTCTTCAGCAAAATTCAATACCTCATTGGTATCCACAGAATTTTTTGGAATGTTTCTGGGTCTGCTTTAAACTCCTTCTTAAATGGGTGTATGAAGGCGTATGCCCTAACTTTTTCATCCCAGAAAACAACATGTTTTTAACAAACATATTCGGTGAATCTCAGAGGAAGTTATTCCTGGAGTTACACGGACTGTATGAGAAAGGTATAGCATTACTACTACACAGTCAATCCATCAGATCAATAATTATAATTGGTCTCTGTAATCCTGGACTATGCATGTATAATTCTGAGGACGATGAAGAAATTGTGTTCAATTTGAATCTATTTATAGAACTAAGATCAAATAATCCTATGTTTATACCAACTCTGAACAGCTGGTTTGAGTTCCCAAAAATAATGGAAACTTTGATGAATGAAGAACCTACAAACTATCAAGTTCTGGGGTGCAATAATATCTCATGGTCAACAACCTCCAGAGCACAGCTTTTTTATTACATAGCAGGTGCGCTAACAAATGCGGAGAATAAGCTTTTGTATAAAACTGATAAAATATCGCGCTTCATGTTGAAACTGGTAGAAAAATTAGGGGTTTTTCTAATATCCTGTTCCTTGTAATGTATTATTACAAACTTTAAGATATATGAAAGCAATATCGGTTTTACAGAAGGCAAAAATTTATTTTTCACAACCATACATCATGCATTCGCATTACGTAAACAGTGAGAAAAAAAATTGAGGCATTTCGGGAACGGACTAGGGAAATAAAGATTAGTAAAGCTGTAGCACAGGATATAGTGCTCTATTCAAACATTTTTTATATCAATGAATTAATCTATAAACAAAGTCTAGTGACTTGCATGCAAATATCCCCATTTGCAATGTTACATATGTTAGAATTTTTTGTTACAGGCAATGTGACGAGCATCTTGCAGAAGTAGCCTTAAATGATTTACAGATCTATGTTAAGCACGGACCAATTCATCCATTTCTAAAGATATATGTTGGCAGATCTGAGGAATTTGTCAGCAGCTCAAGGGAGACCTTCCCAAAAACAGCCCTGTATTCATATCTACAATCACTTAGACAGTATCCCCTCAACGAGCTAGAAAACGTTACGCTGAGAAAAATACATGATATTTTGTGATCTATATTTCACGAACAACAAAGTGTTTCAGATTATAATTTAAGATTTTTATTAATTCCTACCGAACACGGGAGCTTAAAAAAATTAACAGCAGAAACACTGAAAAAATTCACACCTTGTAATTTCAATTACTCTTCATCTGTATATTTCACCTCCTTTATTTAATATTGCACGTTATGCATATTTAATCCAGCTATATTTCTTTAAATTTATAAGCTTTAAATGATTCTTTTAAGTTTATTTTTCTAGCTAAAGTATTGGAGAAAATCATTTTGTCTCAGTAAATTCAAACTTTATGTTGCCACAGAACGATGTTTAATTATAAATTATGTTGTATGTTATTGTCCAAGTCTTCGAAAGTATATGTAAATTTTAATTTTTACATGCTTTACAATCCATATTTTTACAATACTTTGTTATTGATCTTTATTCCGTAAAACAGATAACTCTTCCTGTCAACTGAATCGGTTTAATATTCTATTCTTTACTTTTTTCGGTTATTTAAAGTACATATTAAAGCTGACATGAACTCTTAAAAAGGCATCATTTTTAATCTTTGTACGACTTACTACATTCCTGTACGCCTTTGTCCGCCATATTTCTTTGATTTCGCCATATTTAATTGAATATTTTTTGGTCACCTGTACCTGCTATATAAAGCCTTTTACAACTGTTTCACTTGAGTGATTTTCTAGCCTAGCTGTTGACATGTACACATCTCCGATAGCATAGTTTTTATAAGTCCATAAACTGACCAAATACATGTTTGAAAAGTAAAAATTCAACGACAACTAAAACTATATCCGAGAATTAATTTTTTTTCAATGTTTTGCTGCAATATAGAAAATATGCTAACAGGGAAATTTAAATACATTCATTGCAAAACCCATCAGGTAAAAACCCGGTAAAGATGATAAAAACATTTACCTGAATAATGCTATGTTACAGGGATGTGCACATGTCGAAAGAATTATCCTATTTTACTTTTATTGAAAAATGCATCTCAGAAGTCATGTAATCCATTGCTAATTCAACAGTAAAAGATGATTGGACACACGTGGCCCAGGTCGATCATTTTAAATTTGGGCAGGGAAAATATCAAAGGTAAAATTCCTTGGGGTTGAAAAAAAAAATGCAAATAATTTTTTTCAAAAATTAACATTACTCTTGTCTGTAAATGTTGTGAATAAAATAATGAAAACATGGTTTAACTTCATCAAATATATAATAAAGCATGCATTTTTACGAATCATTCACCTTTTGAAGATATTTTCCTGGGATAGGAAGGGGGATGGAAAAAAACATGCATAACACTATCATAAAGATAATTTAAGAAAAAACGTTTGAAACAGATCGGATTTCTTTATGATAAAAAATTGTCAAATAAATACTGTGTATTGGCTTTATTAGACCTATATAATTTGATTTAAATTTAATATAATTTGATTTAAAGTTATTTATAATTTTATGCACTATAAAAGGAAAGTAAGCAAGTTCATACCCCACGCTCCCCCAAAGTTGAAGTGCTGAAATTCCCGGAAAAAAATAAAGGAATCGTAACTTTCTTGTAATATGTACAGGGTGTTTCACAATATATGTCGCATATCTAAAGACAGATCGATAAATGACATCAAAAGCTGCATACACATTTCATATATCATTTCAATCAGAATAATTCAAAATTGTTTTTTTTTTAGTCAGAAGTATTCAACAATCTCCACTTCAGTTGCTATGGCAACAAATCCTAAACTTTTTTATCTGTAAGTGTTTTGCCAACATTGTCCTATATAACTTAAGAAACTAATGTTTAGAAATTTCCGTAGGAACACTGCTTTCTAAATTTTCCAAGATACTTGAGAGTTTTCTTGTTTATATCTGGCTCTTTAGAACCCCCAAAGAACATGTATCTATTTTTGTTTAAAGTTGCATTTAAATAAATGTTTCGTTTCAGAACTAACAGTATGTGTTAACTGATGTCCACTTCTTTCGCTTTTCCTTTCAATCCATTTAGCAAACTTCGGATCTTTACATCAATTGGTCTTAAATGCTGAAATCTTATATGCTGATACACTTAACTCATTTCTAAGATTTCTAAATACACTTGATACATTTACCAGCATTGTAACAATCCATTTCCCTATACTTAGATCTAACTTTCATGAGTTATTCCCATTGATTGACTTCACTGTTGTATTGTTCTCATCTCTTTTTTATTTTATTTTCTTGGGGGGGGGGTTTAATTGTCTGTCATATGTACATTATAATTAGAATAAAACCCTCTAATTATTATTAATAAATGAAAAGTAGATAGCATGTTTTGGTCTGGATATTATTCATCAACATACCCTGTACAATATTTAGGATATTGTTCTTGTATAAAAGTTTACCAAAAATTTTTGTAGCAAACTGTACTCCATTTTGAGAACAGCTAAAAATATCCTATAACTCATTGAATCACCAGTTACTTCATGGTATATTATAATTTCACCAATACTTTGCAATATTATATTTTATATCTATATGCTTACATACAGTGTTTTGGTAATTTTTGTATCATGCTCGATATTCAGATTATGCCCCTTGTGATGTGTGACATACATTGAGAAACACCCTGTACAATCATCTATACGTATACGCATTGTGTCTTAAATATCTGCAAAGTTTGACGAAATTGTGTGCATTGGTTTATGAGGAGTTGCGCTGACAAATTGCTCATCTCTATATTCCAAGATATGGCCAAAATCTAAATGTAAAAGTGCGGAAAATCCCGAAAAATTAAAGAATTCGGAATTTCCTGGTGATGTGCAAATCTACACATTGTCAACTATAAATATCTACAAAGTTTAACAAAAT
>NW_026938177.1:0-11503 GCF_032062105.1 Saccostrea cuccullata
ATATTTTACTGATTACATGTATAGACGATGAGAGCCAACTAACAACTAAATTGTATAAAAGACGTGATGACTTCCATCCACAACTTTCCTTATCTATGTAGCAATATCCCGCTATCACCTGTATTTGGTGTTTACATCCCCAAACTTATTCGATATTCAAGAGTGATCAGTTTTAGATAAGAGGCAGGCTACCAACAGATAAGCCGTGCAAATTGTTAGGCCTTTTTGTTTATACTGAATTTGACTATGGAATGATAGCGGTCCTTCTATCTTATCAATACACAGGGCTAAAGGCGGATGTGGTCGGTCCAAAAGGGGATATTTACTCTTCCTAGGCACCTGATCCCACCTATGGGATATCCAGGTATCCCAGAGTACCCAAAACTCCGTGTAGTGCAATAGGGCAAATTATTACAAAATATACTAGTCACCCATTCTCAATATAAGGGCTCAAATAATGTCGCCTCATTATCATTTAGAAGAAATACCACTGATGTAATTTTTAAATCAACATTATAAATAGTCATATAACAATGAATAAGAATTCATATAATTATCGATCTGAAAGGGTATTTAAGGAGTTCCAAATTCAAATATAGTAGCCTATTTGAAATATACGTTACTGTCGCCGAGGCAAATATTATGCTGAATCCCCTCTGTGTAATATATAGTTTTGATTCTCAAGTAAAAATTTTCTGATAAGTTAAACCTTGTATCATATATATTTCTTTTCATAACAATAAATACATTTTCTTTGTGATAATAAATAATTTTTATTGTGTAATGTCCCTGTCGCTTAATTCTATTTCAACCACAGTACAAGCAAACACAAAGATTATACACCTGATAGTTTTGTTCTCCTTTATTTATTGATGGGCTAAATTTGAAATTTCAAAGGATTAATTACTCCTACTTAGATAATGTAACATGAAATTGAACAATTTGAGCAGCTTTTATAAATATGTTTACGGAATGAAAGACATTTTCAATCCTAGTGATAAGAAAGAAATGTACGTTACCTATATTCTTCCATTAAGAATATATATTAAGTAGAAAATATGAGACGACTCTGAATAAGCAACCCCTTGTATCCTATAAACTGGCAAAGACGTTTTGCTTAACACAATTAAAAATTATTTTTTACATGAAAAGTGATCATTTGAAATGTACGTGACTGAAATGTACGTTACCATGAAATTCGAATTAAGTGAATCTCGCACGAATTTTCATGTATTCTCATACTTTCACACACTCGAATGTGTACACAAAGGAAAGTTTCAAAGGTTGGAGGTCGGCTAAATCCCAAAATTAATGAAAAGAAACGTTTCTGCTGAGGAAAAAAATATTGTAAGGTCAATTATTTGTAATATAATTTTGATACCTGGTATATATTTCTGAATACGAAACCTGTATGATGCATTTCTTTTGATGTGCAAGTTCAAATAGTATCAATGTATTGCGTGTCTAACGTACGCTTGTGGAAGAGAATTGATTTTTATATTTGAAATGTACGTTACGTATGGTAACGTACATTTTGCGTATTTCTAACTGACATTTTTTTTATTTAGTCAATGAATTGCGTTTACACGAGCGAAACAAAATTATCGTTACAATCCATTTGACAACTGACCACATAAATCCATCTAAATGCACCCCCAATCCTCGTAAATGTGGTAATCTGTTACCACATGCTAGAAATTTATTTTTATTTCTAAGTGTCTTAAATTCATCAATGGCAACCTTTTTGCAGTTTGTTTACTTTTAATATGCGACTTTAAGTCAACATTCATTTAATTGTTGTTGATAATTTAAAACAAGGTATGCATAGGCTTATAACTGGTTAAAAAAAACAAAACAAAACAAAAAAAGAAAAAGAAACAAAACAAATAAACCCAGAACACAAGACGATCACGTACATTTCAAATACTGAAAGGCACACAATACTCAGTTTTGTTTAAATCATTGCATTTTGGGTTATATTTTTCCAGATCTGCTGAAAAGCACGTATGTTTGTGTTTTGACAAACGATGTTGCAGCATACTAAATGAAATTGTTAACAAGACTGTCGATGGATATATTCGGAATAGATTTATGTTAAGTTTCAATGGCCAAACACGAGCATTTGTTAGATCATAGCAAAATATGTCTGACTCTTATTTTTTCGGTCTGTACCCTTGCACACAGGTAGAAGTAACTAGGCTACGACCGGTGTCAATTTCAGCGAAACAGCACAAAAGAATGGTAATGAACTGAGGTGGAGGGGACTCCCCAATAATATGTGAAATGAACGTTACCGAAGTGACGTGACATTCATGTAGTTGATGACAAATAACCTCGTTTGTTACATTATGATTTCTTATATTACTGCGTTAAAACGCTTCATTGAAATGATTTTTATGTCAATAATTGCTTTTTTTCAATATTTTCTTATTACTAGTTTAGATATTATTACAAGCTTGAAATGTACGTTACCTACTCATATTCTGAGGCAATCGTGTCTTTATAGTGGTGATTGTGGCATATAACACAATGTGATTACATAGAGAATCTTTTTTGGAATAAACTGAAACAAAACGATGAATTTTTAGATGAATTTTAAGCTTTTTATTAAACAGATATATATCTTGAAATGTACGTTATATTTACGTAGTTTTCTAAATCGGCATGGATATATGTTAACAAGCTAATTCAGAGAATTCGTGTCCCCCGCTTAGGAAAAAAGTCGGCTCCCCCTGACTGAATTTGTAGAATTATTAAATGTATACATGTATACTGAAGGAAATAAAATACATGTATGTCAATATGCATATAAAGATTTGATTGCTTATTCTTTATTATGTGCATAGAAGATTTTTTTATATGGAATATTTATCACACTGTAATGATGATTTTATAACCTCATAAATTTTTCATTTCACATGCTGAATACTATCATTTAGTAAAAAAAAAGTATTTAAAAAATAGAGAAGATTCGACCATGATTCGATCCCAGGACCTCTCACATATGAACCGAGAGACATAACCACTAGACCACGGAGCCGCTTTACAGAGAGAAGTATATGCAGAACTGAAGTCACATACATGTATATATTCATGTTTTCATGTTCGGTATTCTCAAAATTTTACACAATCCATGGTGTTTGATTTATTTAGCCTTTATTAAACAGTTCTAATAGATGTAATAAGAACATAAAGTCCGCCGAGAACCTGTTTTATACGCAATAACTCTCCTCATGCCCCTGCGCTAAAAATAGCGACATGTAATGCTATAAATACTAATAAAACACACGGGGCGGGGCACTTTGAGAGGGGCGAGAGACCTCCCAGGGAGTTTTGGTATAAAATTACATTGCATAAGCTCAAAATCTTCTTGAAATATCGCCCGGAAATGATAGTGTTACACACAGACAGAATGTATAAATTTACGACCTTGAACTTTGACCTTTTGACCTCAAAATCAATAGGGGTCTTCTTTAGGCCACAGGGAGTTGTTATGTAAAATTTCATTGCAATAGCTAAAATGGTTCTAGAGATATCGTGTGGAAACGAAAGTGTTTTAACAGACAGAATTTGCTTATTTATGACCTTGACCTTTGACCTTTTGACCTCAAAATCAATAGGGGTCTCTTTAGTCCATAGGAAGTTGCTATGCCAAATTTCATTGCGAAAGCTCAAAGGGTTCTCGAGATATCGTGTGGAAACGAAAGCGTTACAGACAGACAGAAAGACGGACGGACGGACGGACGGACGGACAAACCCAAATTAATATCCCCCACTTTTCAAGCGGGGGACAAAAAAGACAGTAACTTCAAAATAGAATTTTACTACATATACATGTTGAGTTCCAGTATCTATCAGAAAATGACAAGATTCCAAACTGATCGCTCTAAACAAAACAGAGAGAAGAATTTAAAGCATATTTCTAAAAAATGTTTTTATACATGTGGATCAAAATTTTTGAAAGGAAAAATCAATCGCACGTTCGTATGCCAAGAAAATATGTTGCTGACAGAGTTGGTGGGATGTGCTGGTGTTAAGATGAGATATTCCAATTGTGATTTTAATGACTACATTTTTTTTTACATATCTTTTTTTGGACATTGAAGAAAGAGTAACGTACATTTCAAGCTACATTTCTGAATAAAATCACCCTCTACTTTACCGTCTTGTCATTATTCCATGTATTAAAATTTGATGAAAAAAAATCTGGAAACAAAATCTTCAGATACTTTCTTTCAAAGGTAATTGATAGAAAAATTGTTATCTTGAACTTCATTTTTTAAAAAATCAGAGAGGCATTTGTGCCCTTATATTGAGAATGGGTGTAGTAATTTTGGCCGTATTTGATTAACATGATATGTTAAGTTAAACCTTTGACAGAGACTTCATAGATATTGCTTACATGTGAAAATGAGCCTGTTGACGCACCTGTCGGAGATATCTATGGAATAGTGCATGAAGGAAAAGGTGCTTACTGATTTTGCATAAAGAAAGTGGGCGCACTAGATGGGCAGTCGGCAGGAATCACTGACACGAAACAATTCAGATTTAAATGTCCAAGCACGATGTTGTAATACATATCTTATACAATGAACCTAGAAACTTCACGAGAATGGATTTCTGCCTTATGTTTATTGATTTGTAGATAATTTGTTTTTCAATTAAAAGGTGTCATGAAAGAAAAATTATCTATGCTGCAGACATTCAGTAGAATGTAATAGAAGTCTAATGCAAATGAATTTTTGTGCTCAGTTTTTAAATGCACTGAAAATATTGAATGTAACAGTACGATCGAAGTTTCTAGTTTGTTTGTTTTTTTTTAAATATATTCAATATTTTTTTCATATCAGGTGTAACTTTGTAGTTGCAAGTTCATGTATGTTTATCTCTATTTGGGAACGTTAGCACTATAAATGAACATAATGTGAACGCATTGAAAATAGAACAATTAATGTAAAATAATTTATGAAACATAATTAATAACTAATGCTGCTTCGATATGGCTCGAAACCAGCGACAAACCAATGTAGCTACCGCGGGACACTATACGAAGCCAGTTTTTAAATCATTATTTAAAGCCAAAGCCCTATACAATTGGACTTTGTCAATTTTCTACCAGAAAATAAATGGAAAAAGTTTAGATTTTGGTATTTCTGGGTCGTCTCTCCATTTTTTAAACAACTGGAATAAATTTTACGGTGAAAAATACACCAATAACACATTTAAAATTCATGGAGAGAAGACCCAGAAACAAGGAAATTAATGAAAAACGGCTATAAAAGAGTCGATTTTTGCATCATTTGAATTACTTGGCTATATTCAGGTGAAAAATCAAACATATTTGACAGATCAGGTTTTACATGATCATCTAAAATGTACATTATGTATATGGAATTAATTTTTTAAACTGTTATAAGACATTTAATATTGCAAATCCTTGTGTTCCGTATGAAATGACAGGTGAATTTCCCCAAATACTGAAAACTAATATATTTCATTTTAAACAGATTTTAAGTACATGTAGTTTAAAATAGTAAAGTACAACTCTTGAAAGATATATAATTTGATAACAAGAGCCTGTTTTTGAAATAAAAGTGAGAAAACTGTAAAAAGATATGTGCTGAAATATACCGATTAATCAATCGTTAAAATCTCCAATCGATTGTCTAAAATCGACAGCCTTTCCGACCGATCATTGATTATAAATCGATCATCGTGACAACACTAGGAAATGGTGAGCATTAAGACCTACATAATCTACAATAATCTTTTCTTCCATGGCCATTAATTTTTGCCATCATTTGAAAATGGCTACTGGTGATGTCAAAATTCAACTGAATAAGTGGGAGGTGGGGGAATGACTGTGGGGTGAAGAGATAGGGATTACCAGGTATATGTAAAAGAAGTCTAAAAAGTTCCTCTATTATGGGGTGGACTTAACACTATGGTTAATAAGAAAAAAGTATTATATAAAACAAATGATAATACGTTCCTTGTTTTTGAAATGTATATTTGATGGTCAGTTGATCCATGAAGTCAATTTCATTGCTTTCATGCAGTAATTTCTACATGGTAAATAATCAATACTTTAAACTTGAAAAGGTTTTAATTTATTTATTTTTGCACTGTTGAAAAAAAAGAAAATAATGAACACATTATACCTCAATATTTTGTATATCACAGAAACTTGAGCATTCTCTGGATAAATTATGAACATGTTTTACATAAACCTCCATATAAATTCCAGATTTACAGATTATACAAGAAACTTCATACATTTATGCATGTACCTAAATTGTCTTTAATTTATTGCTTATTAGTCTTTCCAATCAGATCAAAATGGAACAATACATATTATTTCAAAAAATTAAATTCATTGTTTAAAATGTTAAAGCAAACATAACTGCATGGATGAATGGCTTAATTTTATTTATAAATCACCAGGTGTTCTTTTAACACATAAATCATGTTAAGGGAAATAACTCATCAAATATTTCTTTTAACATAAAATATCTTGGATAACAACACTTTTAACAATGATAAACATTATAAAAATCAATTCATGGGTTTCAACTTGCTACAGTATTTCTGAGGACATTTTAGATACCTGCTAAGTTAAAGTACTACACTGTTTACAGATTTTAATCTGACATTAAAATATTTTACTTGAGTGCAACAAAAATTTTAATTCTTTCTGTCCCCAGGAGCAGAGTACAACAGAAAATCACTACATACAATTATAATTAAAAATGCTTATATCACATGGTACAAGTTAAAACAGGTGTGTGTGTGTGTAAAATTAATCCATTTGAAATTGACACCTTTCAAGTTCTATTTCATGCTCTTATTCATGTAACTAGGTGACAACCACTTCCCACAATCTCGGTCTAAATACATTAAATGAGCTAATCATTAAACAGTTACATTATATTAATCATTAAAAAGTTACACAATACAGGCATGCAGAGATCAAAACAATATTATTCTATTACTATTTCCGTCTATGGAAAAAGGTTTACATGCCATACAAAGATCACATTTTATTAAAAAAAAAACAGGGAATATAAATTACATAATGAATCTGAATATGAAAATGCTAGTACCTATCAAAGGCTTAATATTGTAAAATCAAGTTTTCATTATCAAACCAAATAAATATGAAAGGAGAACATATTTATATAATTTTCTAAAATGTGAACTAATTTCATTAAAGAACTATCAAGAAAAGCCTGCATAAACTTTTCTTGGTGTTTCATACTTAAACATCACAGAGAACATATCCCCACCAAGTCTATTTGCAAGCCACCGATTTTTTATCACAGCAATCTTCAAGGCTTCACAAGAAAAACAGGCATCAAAGTTTGTGTGAATTGCTCGCCCCATGCCTTCAATGATAATTAAGTCTGTGTTCTCTTTATTCATCAGGTCTACCAGCTGACAATCAATTAACCTTAAGGAAAAAATCATTCAAGACATAAAATTAATACCATGGTAGTTAAATTTTATATTATCATAGATAAAAAAAATTTTTTTACAAGGAATTGACAAAAACAAAAAAAAAATCTCCTCTGTACAAATACACAAATCTTATAGATAAAACAAGTTATGAATTTAAATATTAATTCCTTTTACTATTGATCCTACCTTAAGTCTAGACATGGTGAACCCTGTCCAGTTTCCATCACCATTAGTTGATTTTCCGAGAGACTTTTATCGATTTGTTCATCAATTTCAGCTACATGTTTGATGAGTACAGAAAGTTCATTGTATAAGACATCATTTAAGGCAGGTCGGCTATTGGCACATAGTATCACCTACAGTAAAACAGTTTACTGTATGTAAGAGAACTTCCATGCAACAAAATAATAAATGAATATCTGAGACCCATTTGCCATAAATAGTAAACTTCAGGTACATGTAACACAACAGAGTTGATTCATTTTTTATCCAGAGATTGAAAAAATTTTTAAGAGAGTTTAACTTTAATTTAATTACTTTAGTTCCTCTAAAGAGTAAGTCTCTAACAAATGGGAGAATCCCAAGAATTATATCGGCTCCACTGTTATCCACAAAAATGGCTGCACATTTGTGGGGCTTTCCCTTTATTCGATCCAGCCAGGCATCAAAATCATCAAATAACCAAGGGCGATCTGAAATAAAGATTCAACACACATGGTTACATGTAAATCCACACAATTGCCTTTGTTAACTGGAACATGTGGTCAATGCTGTATAAGCATCCGAGATCACAGTGTCTGCTGTACTCATTTGAAAAGAAACAAGAAGTAAAAAGTTGACATCCTTTAATTAATGACGTATACCCTTTGCCTTTCATCATTTTGTGGAAAAAATCCAGATGTAAAAAAAAAACTAAATTCAGTGCACCCTGAAGTTTTTCTGTAGCTTCTTTGAATCCAAAGTTCTGATTTTCCATTATCTGAGTGACCTCCCTTGCTCCCCAGTCAAAAACATTGCCCGCTAGGACTCCCTTAGCTAAAGCCAATTGTCTCTCCTCAAAGTCCATCCTGTCAAGCTCCTGCAAATACTGGGCCAAACTTCTCAAACACTGCTCATTTTCCATTTGTTTTAACTGTAAAAATAAATAGTTTTTGTGCACACCATGTAAATATTAACAGAGAGTACAACACTTAACAACCAACAAGGGCCCTACAGAGAGTTAGAAATCTAAGGGGTGCAGTGGATTTGTAAATTACAAGAAATTTTTTCTTGATTATCTACCCTTGTAAGGGAGCTTGGCCCTTTATTTTAACAATTTAAACTCCCTTTTACCCAAGGATGCTTGTACCAACTTAGCTTAAAATTGACCCACTGGGTCTTGAGAAGAAGTTGAAAATGTAATTACCAATGGATGGACAACGGACAACAGGTGATCAGAAAAGCTCACTTGAGCTTTCAGCACAAGTAAGCTAAAAATGCTTCTCTTGGTTAAAAAGAAAATACTGGGACAAACAGATAAAAAGGTTTACAGTTAATTAGTCTAATATACATGTACTAGAAGACATTCTTGGTGGCCGGTATTAAAAACAAGTGTGGCTGAAATATTCTCATATCATTGAAAAACATAGGTAATCAGAAATTACAGAGCTCACCTCAACGAATGTTGTCTTTAAGTAAGGCAAAGTCACACGATTAACCAACAAAAAGTGTAAATCCAAAAATGCAAAATTTATGCAATTTTGATTTGATACTATGGAATAGATCTACATAAAAACTTCAAACTAGTTCATCATCATAAAAACGTAATTAAAATCCAGCATCTGAAGCAATTTTGAGAGTTTTTATCCCTTGATGCATCATTTGTGCAATTTTGGTTTATAAAAGCCTTATAGTTTCTTGGTAATAGACCTGCACCCATAATTTTTACCAGGTCCATTATCTGGAAAATGTATGTCAAAGGTAGAATCACCCTTAGATGTATTTCATACAAGCTTTGTTATTAAAGAGCTCATTACTTGGAAATGAACCCAAAAATTTTTAACCTGTTCACTCAAGCGGAAAATGTAGGGCTTTTAGCATCCAGCAAGTCGGAGATGCATCCTAAGATGTAATATCCATGCAAGTTTAGTCATTAAAGGGCTCATAGTAACTAGGAAATGAAACCTGCCCAAAAAATTTAACCTGTTCACTCCACCGGAAAATGTAGGTAGATTCACCATCCGAATCAAGTCTGGAGACATCCCAAGTGTACCATCCATGCAAGTTTGGTCATTATAGGGCTCATAGTATTTTTGAAAAGAAAACTGCACCAAAATTTCAAAAAGGAAAAACTCCAAAAAAAATTAACCTTAACCCGGGGCGGACCCATATTTTACATAAGCTCCCCCCAATTGTTGAGGTGAGCTAAAATCAGTTGAGACTTGTCCCTGCCCCTTTAAAACAATACAAATCTGTTAAGAGGGCAAATTAAAATTTTAGGTGGAATCAGGTGTCTAGTAGGAGTAAACTCCCCTGTAGACCGGTCACTCCCGGCGTGAGTACTACATATTGATCAGGTAGACGGAAAATTTTAGTCAAATTCAGCAGCTATATGAACTCTACAGATCATGTGCAAAATACTACCGTTTGTCAAACAGTGACAGCCAATAGGGCCAGGTATTCGTAAAAGTAATGCAAACATAAAAAGTTAGTAGTACTGTAGATTTATAAAATTTCCCAAAATATTTTTTCTTTTTTATTTAATTAAATTCAGAAATATAAAACATTGTCAAAAAATTTGTGAATATGGACATAATTTTGGGGAAAAAAATGTCTCAAAAAATCAGATCCCAATAATTAAGTTAACAGTCAAAAAAAATTAACCACAGACAAAGCCATATAGATACATGTAAGAAACAAAACATAAAAAAATATCCAGTAGTGAATGAAACTGGTTTGTGCACAACCAGCATACATTTCTTTAAATTGTCATCGCAGGTGGTAATTTGTCAGCGAAAACGTATTGGTTTCTCACAAAACACTGCAAAAGAAATAAAAAGAAATCAAATAATTTCCTATAGGAGCCTGGAAACAGTTGCACTTTTTCATTTTTTCTTTCTTTTGATTTTTTAAAGAAATAACCGTCTAAAAAACTAAACCTTTTTGAATATTTTAGAATTCATTTAACAAGGACTGACTAATTTCAACACGTCAAAAACGTCTCACTTTGCTATCTCAATGCACATTTTAAAAAATCTTTTTTTTTTTCAGATGTTCAATCATGTCAAAAATGTAGATTTTACATGTATTCTGGGATACTACATTGCCTTTTGTTATCAAATATATATATTGTTGATAGAAAATTGTTCAAAAAAAAAACATATTTAAGTAATTATTTATATATCCGTACCTTGACCTGTTAAACAAGGAGAGGATGTGCATAGGGGTGTCTGTTGCCCAATCCTTATTGGGTTATTCAACAAAATATGTTTAAAGGTTAAACACCTTCATGTGTATTTGATACAGCTATCCTAATTGTTTATTTTAAACTGAGCTAACGCTTAGTTATGAAAAGGAGGTTAAGGTGAAAAGGGGAGGTTAAAAAATGTTCTGTGCAGTTAAATAGCTTATTTCAGGATGTATCAGCATGTGAAGCTTGATTACACTAACTCAATTTTTTTTTTGTAAAACTGAGCTAAACATTAATATAAGAAAAGTGAGGTCAAAGTCAAATGAGAGGTCGAGATCAGTGAATGTTGATGCAGTTGCATAGCGCTTATCGATGTGCATCAACATAGGAAATTTGATAAAAAATATCTTGGAACAGTTTTTTGGGAAAATGATCTTCGCACTAAGCTAAACAGAAACGCCAAAAGGAAGGACGACAAAAAAGGAAGACGGAAACAAAATCAAGCCCCCGCCATATTCATTGCGGGGCATTAAACTGGAATTTGTTAGATTAAACAACTAGAGGTACTGTGAGCAATGAGCTATAAAAGATACCCCCCCCCTCCCATATGAATAAAATGGCAGTGTCCATGTTTACTCTGGAAAATCCAAAATATAT
>NW_026938178.1:0-11871 GCF_032062105.1 Saccostrea cuccullata
CCCAAAAAATAATCCATATAAATACGTAAATCCAATTAATTTTCTCAACGTTTTTCTCTCGATTCAAATGTTTACATTCGGAACTCTCTAGATTGTTCCTAGTAAATGCACTATCGTCCGTGTTTCTTTCTGCTACATTACGAATACACGGAACGAATTCTATCGTTAAACCGGGTCCGTAGGACAATATAATTTTAACGATAGAACATTCTATCTAAATTCCTACCAGCTCTTCACATGAAGGTTCCATATTAAAAATATGATGACGTCATAAGGGCATCAAAATTACCTGACTCTTCAACAGAATTTCTCGAAAGTTTGTCAGATAAAATGTATGCTAATACATTAGATGTTCACAAAATATCTTTGTGAATGCTTTTGGTTTGATAAAGTTATGGATGATTAAATGTGTAACATATGTTTTGGAACACCCTGTATTTAAAAAAGATTCTGTACAAGTCTCGTCAATTTTTGATCGGTGATTTATGAGATATGGGTATTCCCATTATTATTGAAAGAATGGCAGTGTTAATGTTTTGCTGTGCAATACCCAGATTACTGCAGTGTCTCTGTGCGTAAAATGAAAGGTGCTCGATAAAAATTTTGTGGCAGTCTTCTTAAATTATTCGGTGGCACAGAAGAAGCTGCAGATAAACGATCGCTAACTCGTTATCCTTCCTATTTACACTTGAACTTCAAAGTGGAAAGGGGGATACTATATGATGAAAACATCGTTGCCTGCACTCTTATTTAGTCTCACCCCATTACCAGCTAGATATAGATAGTTTTCGATTGACCAAGAGTTACTTCCCGTTGGCCGCCATACTGGAGGTCCAAATGCTCATATTCCTTCATTGTTCAACCAATTTAAAATTTTTATATTTGCTATTTTGAATGAGAAATCATTATTTTTCTGAAGTATATAAATTTTTGGAAGCCTCCTTTATTTAAAAAAAATTATTTGATAAAGATTTTCCACCAAATATTTCTGCTATATTTTCTTAAACTTGGTAAGACAAAGAGGGAAAATCACTGAGTCGACCTCCAATATGGCGGCCAACGGGACGTAACTTTCGCTAAATTCAGGCCTATCGAAAACCATCTATAACATGTATTATTCAGCCGGTTACATATTAATAAGTAATAAATTTTAACAAAACTTCATCTTATGATTTCAGTTCATTTGATGAAGTCTTTTTAAATAAAAGATCATACTGAAGCAGTCAAGAAGCAAAGCACTATTGTTCACTCTGTTGGATCAGTTTAATAGTACCTTTGAAACTTTTGATTCAGTCGAGGCCTCAAATGAGTCATAAGAGTACAAACATAATACAATTTTTAAACATATAAAACTGGTCAACAAAAATAGGAACAAACGTATACATGTATACATTACAAGAGTTACAGGTGTTGGAAGATAATTCTATAAATGTTGCATCACCAGAAGAGATAACCTCAGTAGGTTTTTGAGTTAGTCCCCTTTAAATCACGTTGTGATGAAAAGAGAAAATAACAATTCAATAAATCTTACAAATATACCTTTGAAACTGAAAATATTGAATCAAAGTACACGACTTTCAAGCTTGAATAAAATAAGAAACACTGATGTAACTCTTAAATGAATACATACAAAATACATTATTATTCTGATCAACCTTGTCGCTTTAATTTTTGTCCATTAGAATTTAGAGTTCAACAGTTGCTCCAAGACAATTTTTTTTCAAGTGTCACTCAAAATTTGTGCTTTTCTTTCTGTTACAAAGGTAGTGACGAATAAAAACCAGATCTATAAAATGTGTAAAATTTCAGCAACTGTCCCCTTCTGAACGGTGTGTTTCATTTCTATGGCACGCCAAATTCACAAAAATGAGATAAACCTAGTTTCACAATTGATAAACTAGGTTTATCGACTGTAAACTATAGTTTACAAACCGTAAACTATAGTTAACGATTCGTTAAGTATAGTTAACGATTCGTTAAGTATAGTTTTCATCTGTAAAACTATATTTAACGGTCGTTAACTATAGTTTACGAATGCTAATCTAAGTTTATCTGTCTGAATAAAGCGTTAACAATAGATTTTGTTGATAAACATAGATTCACGTTTGTAAACTATAGTTTACAATCGTAAACTATAGTTAAGAGTTGTTAATCATAGTTTCACAAATCGTGAAACTATATTTATCAGATCGTTAACTATAGTTAACGGTTTGTAAATTATAGTTTACAAATCGTGAAACTATATTTATCAGATAATCTATGTTTTGCAATCGCAAATGATAGTTTTCGGTGTTAAGTATAGTTTACGGTTGTGAAACATAGATTATCGCGTTAACTATAGTTTACAGATGTAAAATATAGATTAACGTTGTTAACTATAGTTTACAGTCCGTAAACTATAGTTTACAACCGATAAACCTAGTTTATCGATTGTGAAACTATGATTTGCTCATTTTTGTGAATTTGGCGTGCCATACATTTCATCACTAATAACGATTTTTGTAAGTTTATGCGATTGATTTTTTTTAAGTTCGCACTATTTAAATATCTTCTTTTTTAAAACTAAGACTGTAGTGGCGCATTAATAGGGAACAACCGGCGCCCATCAAAAATTGTCAACGTTAGCGTAAATCATAGTTTCGTCGAGAGAAAAAATCCTAGGCTGACCTCATGTTTACCCTATAAAATCAGGCACGTAGCAAAGGGGGGGCCCACTTTTCCCCAAATATAACTTTTACTATTGAAAATATTCATTGAAAGGCTGGTTGCCCCCCCCCCCATTTTTTGTTACAGTAAATTGAAATAAGGGTATTGGAGTATTGTATGCAAAAAAATTGGTTGGTATTTTAAAAAAATGGCCTCTGACCCCCCCCCCCTTCCCCCCTTTTCCCCAATTATAACTTTTACTATTGAAAATGTTCACTGAAAGGCTGGTTGCCCCCCTCCCCCATTTTTTGTTACAGTAAATTGAAATAAGGTTATTGGAGTATTGTATGCAAAAAAATTGGTTGGTATTTAAAAAAAATGGCCTCTGGCCGAAGCAATCGGTTTGCGACGATGCTCCGACTTTTCGAGTGGGTTTTTTCTTTCGAGCTTATCTATATGCATATCTTATGACATAATCTATACGTCTTCAGCTCAACATTCAAAAAGGCCTTTTGTAGAAGATAAGTTCGAAAGAAAAAACCCACTCGAAAAGTCGGAGCATCGTCGCAAACCGATTGCTTCGGTTGGCGTGATATTTTGATTGTGACGTTTCAGTGACGTCACAATCAAATTTGCATGGCGGTCCGGTTTGGATGCTTTGAAGTTATCGAAGAGTCTTTTGATCGTAAGGACATTTTACTTTGAGTGCTTGTTTATTGATGAAAGTCTTACACATCAATTTTCTTACTTGTCTGTATTTGAATATTCATTTGATACAATTTGATTATACCCAAAAATGAAAGCTTATAATTCATTATTTAGGCACAGTGCATAATCCGAATTTCCTCGTTGGCATTGGTTACGTAAGACATTCTATTAATTGAAAATCATTTTTTAATGTATAAATTAATTTAAATTGTATATTTTAAAAACAATATAATAGTTTATGGTGTATATATAGGGGAAATCAATGTAAATAATGTGTGTTATACTAGGTAACTGCATGTACAGAGTTTGGTTAAATAGGCCCAATAAATAATTATAGGCGTACATTTAAACAGATTCATAGAATTCAAGCATATTTTAAAAATCAGATAACCTCTTAATATTGACTTCACACTAGGGCTGGGTATTGGCCCGAGATTTCGTATTGCGATATATTGCGATATTTTAAACCGTATTGCGATATGTATTGCAATATTTTCAAGGTAATAAAAATGGCATTTTCGTACTAAATTTACTTTAATTTACATGCAGAATGTACATAACTATGATAAGTAACCAACATGGAAAAAAATCTTGTTGATTTCAGTTAAGTTATGCTCTGAAATGTTCCAACAAAACAACTTCTGACTTACTGTCTGGCTTAATAACAAACTTTCATAAGTCCATTTTTATTTTTAATGACAAATTTCCTTAATCTAAGTATATTGCCAATATATCGATATTATAAAATCGTATTGCGATACGATATTCTTTGTCATTGTATTGCAATATATTGAAATATCGATATTATTGCCCAGCCCTACTTCACACCCTACATCCAGCAAGTTTCTACAAGTGCTCCCCTAATATAAATCTAATGTATATAGGTATAGGCCTATTCTGTTTTTTGTTTTGTTTTTTGTTTTTTTTTTTTTTTGCTTAAAAATCATAAATACTCCAAAGGTTTTTTTTATATATATATAATTAATGTTTGTTTGGTTGCACATAAATTCCACAACACTTGTTATCTTGACTGCTAAATTTCAATGAAAACTTATCAGCCTCTTTAAACACACCAGGGTCACCTGTTTGTTACTCCAGTTAAAATTAATGGCCAGTAAAATAAGATTTATCTGTTTTACATGTGGTGACATTTACTGATAGTTCACCTAATTCAAAGACTTCTGGATAATTGGAAAGAAAAAATGGAAAGTATTTAGTAATTTGTGGGAAATTATTCTTGTCTAGAGGTATTGGTAGCTAGCTATTTTCATGGTACATTTAATTTTTTACAAATGTGTCATTAAAGTAGAATCAACATTTAAATTCAATGGTTTATTTGGATTTTTATTGATGATGCACAAATTTAAAGTAAAAGAATTCTATTACACAGAAGTTATTAGATTTAAGAATTTGTAACTATTCATTCTGCAATATATCTAAACACTGGTAATATATTTGTAGGTAAATAACAAGACTCTCTCCTACTTCAATTTGAAAGTCATCTTCTACAAATTTCAAATACATAGGTAGGTATTTGTGCATACTATTTCACAAAATGAAATGAAATACATGTGATATAGTAGCATAGTTTCTGAATACTGTATATTAAATATTTCACTTTATTTAAAATTAAAAAAAAAATATTTCAATTTATTTATGCAGAACTGTTTAAAAAAATCCTCCAATAATTGATAAACCTTGGGAAATAAAAACTCTACAGCAGTCTTCTACAAGAGACAGGTTGTTTATAAACCCCACCTAACACCTCTTTGAATTTGCATTCTTTTCAAAATTGGAAGAAGGGGGGGGGGGGGGGGCTCATCCCACTTTTTTTTCAAACATAACAAATTACTCTGATTGATAAAGTTCATTAAAAGGATACTGTATACAGGGTTATTTTCGCCCCGCTTTATTTTCGCCCTTTCAAACTTGCAAACAATTATGCCCTGTTTTAAATTTGCCCTCTCACAGTTTTGTTTAAGAAATTATACTGTGTACTTTAAATTCGCCCCTTTTTAATTTCGCCCAATCGAGGTCAGGGCAAAAGGGGCGAAAATAAAACGGGGGCGAATATTTCCCTGTATACAGTAGTCCCCCTCCACTTATTGTTGTTGCCTGGTTATGCCATGGGGATTGGATAATCTAAAAAAAAAAATTAAAAGGTGCAATAAATTTACATGTAATGTACTAGTAATTTTAATTTGAAGTAGACTTGTTAAAAATAAATAATCAGTTTTTAATCATATTCAACATACATTAGATTACAGACCAGAAATTAAAATCCGCTTTTTGATTTATCAGTTGTGACATGTCTTTTTCTTGAATTGGAAAAACTAATTTTTTTAATAATATTTGCCTCATCATTCAAAAAAAATAAAAGGGTATATAATAAAGTGAAGTTTTTAACTGAAAGATATATAAAAGAGAAATGACTCTGACTTTTGATAACTATCTGAATAATGATATTAACACAAAAACTAACTCGTATACCTTTATTCATTTTAATCATCATGAATTTCCTTTTTGGATTTAAAATGTTTTTTATTGTTGTCATAAATTTTTTGAGTTCCTTTCCTTAAAACTTTCAATTTTAGAGTTTTATGACCTGTTTGCAATTATAGATAAGTACCTTTCTATAAAATGAGTCATATATTAAATTTGAGTTCTGTGAACTGCTTACTGGGTACTTATTCATTTAATTGAATGTTTTCTGTACATCCTTTTGCAAACGTTTATGAAAGGATTTTAATACCTTTAAATAGAGCACCAATTTATACAAAGAACTTAAATACTTATACGTATAATATCTGTCAGTTTTATTCATTTAACCCTGTTTTTCTTGTTCACTGAGATGCGTCATTTTAAGCACTCTTAAAGAGTCACTGGTTTTTCTTATAAATAATGTCAGTGACTGGACAGTGGGGTATTCCTGATCATGGACAATATGTGATTTGTTTATCCCTTGTTGGAAATTCTAAATGAAGTCATCTTGATTACATAGCAGCTTTGTTTCATCCAGTGTGTACTTATAGAGTACGATGGATACTCAATATTTACCAATACTCTATACAGTCTGATTCAGTACTTTACATAATCGTATTTATTTTACTTTCAGGTCAACAAAGATTAAACGTCAAAACAGAATTCTGTTTCTAGAACTGCTAAATATAAATTTGATAACAATTGGTCTTTCCGCCTATAGGTATTAAATCTCCTTTGAAAGTGTTTGATTGACACCTGTTACCCGCCATATATACCTGGCCAGGTAAACGATTGGATAAATTGTGCTCCTTGATCAATTACTTGATGTTACATTTTCCTCGTGCTGTTTAATATTAACCATAATGCCGCCTACTGCTGAATCTGTGCTACTGCAAAGAAGACCGGTGTCAGGGCAGAATAGGATAACCTCACAGTTTCTGCCCCATGCCCCCCCTTCAGACCGTCCCTCCAGTTCTCGTTACAACCGGTGTCTGAATAGAGATACAGTAAAAATGCGTATGAAGATGAGTGAGGACTCAGAAGGAGAACTTGTTAATGGTTCCGATTCGGATGTGAGATTCCAGTTCTTCTACAAAGAACCCTGTCTCTACAGCCATCAGACCTACAATAATGCCAGCAAAATTTTCTCGACTCTGAGACATGAAAGTCTGGAAGAAAGGGAGAATCCGTATCTCAAAAAAAGGAATAAGGTTGCTTTATCAGAGAGGGAGATACCCCAGCTTCACTTCTCAAATGACCAGGACAAAAGACTGGCCTTTGAACTGGCATTTTCCACCCTCAAATGTAAGTAAATTTTTTTTTTAATGTTTATCTTTTTAAAATTAGAAGTTGTTTAATACTGGTAAGTTATATCCAATTATCCACATTTTTAAGAAAAAAAATTCAACACTGTTGCCAATTGGTCAAATTGATCAAATGAAAGAATTGTCCTTTCTGCTATTTTTGTCACCATTCATTTATAAATTGGAATAGTTTGGGGCATAATATAATTTTATTTGATAATGATATCGAGAAAAAATTAGGAATTTTTCAGCTGTGTGATATTTCTTATTCCTTGATCATCTGTTTATCTTTTCCATGGCAACTGCCTCAGTCTTGAAATTTAATTAATCAAAAATGCTGAGTAAAGTTTATGGAGTTCATTTGAATTTGTTCAATTAATTACTCATCCCATGATTCATTAATAAGTAATATTTAATAAGTGCAAGAATTAATCTTAAATTAAATCCTTATACCACCAATGGTACAAGCTGCCATTGAGACAGCATATCATTTAAGTGTAGCACAGATTATGAATAAAATACACAGTTTAACTTATATTACAATTAAAGGCTCAGGGGACTGATAACAAATACGTTATTAGGATACACTAAATCCACTTTTATTAGGTTTAGACCCCCGCGCTTTATAATATGATTCAGTAAGGAGCTTTATCTGACCAGAGAGTGGACCAGGGGAAAGCTTTTATTGAACTGATTACAATATTCAGAATGAAAAATGACACAAAATGAAACTGTTTTAAATTTACAGTCTGATGTTTTCAATGATCAGTTTTAAAAGTTTTCTTATTGAACAATATTTTATGTCAATAAAAAATATAAATGTCTTAAAAGTGTTTACATTAATCAGTTTTTATTTAACTTTTAAAAATATTTTATTTATCCAATTATTTGAACCGTTAAGAACATGAATCTGGCAGAGATACCATCAACATTTTACAGAAAACCCTTTTCTTCAACTATCTGTATGAATTGAGATAGATAATTTGACATGAATGACGATATTCAAGTATAATTGTAAGAATGTTTTCTCCTGCATGGAAGTTTCAAAAGAGTGATTGTTGGAATGTCTGAATTACTTAATGACATATTGAATGTTTGAAAACCTGTATACAACTTAAATATACAACATGTACAAATGGTAAATGAATCAGAAAATTGGAAATCTATAACCATTGAGTGTTATCTATTTGAAGGAGTAGGGAATAGATTGAGTTAAAATTTCAGTATACATAAAGCATGTCAATTATTACAACATTTTGTTATTTTATAATCCTTCAATAAGTTCAAAACTTTTCAGTTTCTTTTCAGTTCATTTAGGCCTATAACCTAGCTAATTTCACAGAATGTTTGAACTGAGGTCATTTTAAGAATTCATGAAAACATTAATGAATTTGGCATTCTGACTGTGCTGCTCACCTTAGAATTATATGTATAGTCATGAAGCCTAGTTTAATGCTCTACCCATAACAATATAGCTTTGTTCTTTGATCATCCTTAGGACCTATCAAACATGTATAAAAAATGAACTTTTGTTTAGATCTTGAGAAAGTCATTGTTTGATGCTTACAAATGGCTCCAGGGACAGCCTGATAGTCCTCTGTGAGCTCTATTCTATCTACCGTGAGATATGTTCCACTCTTTCTGACTCGGGTCTCATTAGACACATTTTTAACAGAATTTTTATGCCTTCGTCATTGATTTTCATCCACGTCTGTTTTTCCTCTCAATATCAGAGGGATTAATTCTGGTCTCTGCTAGAATTGTGTGCAAAAATTAGCGATATAGCGGTAGTTTGGATTTATCTTTTGATGTTGTATTGAATTACTTAAAAATATTGAATTTCATTGTATAGTGGGTCTTATGCATCAAAATTATATTATGAATAAAACATACTGATATTGAAACTATATTTTTCTGATATAATTATACTGATATATCTATACTATATGTAATCAAGAACTGATTTAATGTACATATTTTACTAGATGGTATAACTATAGACATTTAAAAGTGTAATACCATTTTATTTCAAGAAAAGTGACAACTGATGATAAAATACTTGAGACTGTTTGGAAAGACTTAAGAGAACAATGTAATTCGGATGTTTACATGACAGGGTCTTGTAGTCATGGTAATAGATGAAACATTGTAATCTTAACAGGTGACGTCATTGGTTGTTCCAAACTGGACAACACAAAGCATCACCTGTTATAGTGGACGCGGTGTCAAGAAACTTGTATTGAACACTGTTGTTTACTGTTAATTGAAATAAGGGGCTTGTTTATTTACAATGTGGGTTTTAATAAAAACCGAGTGCTTTACCCCAGTGCACGATCAGACTTATCATTTTACGGTCAATCACCAGATTAACTGTTGGTCCTGCACACCCTTGTGTTTGGACCTGTATTTGCAACTTATCAAACATTTAAATTTTACAGAAGCCAAATATTTGGCACTGTGATTGATCTCTAAGAAAACTTTGATCCCTCTCGGATTAATAAGAAGTGATCTTTATGCAGACCTTACGTATTCAGAACTGATCAACTTCCATCAAAATTCCACAAGATGGGAGTCCTGTCTCAGAGAGTTTGGGTATCTGAAATCATTATACACCTCAGTGTCACCAGTTGACTTGGACTTTTATGAGAGTTTGAAGCAAAGGCTTTGATAACATGACACAGAATAAAACAAGTGCTTGAGATTATCTCCTTAGTTCAACAAATGGGTTTAATGGTCAAGAATGCCAACACATTAATATATTCAAATCTTTATATGGAGAAAAAGTCTGTATTCTGCTTTGTCCACAGCAAAATAAATCAGACAAAATTGAAGGAATATAATTTGAAAATTAAAAAAAAATAAATAAAAGAGGTAGATCTTACTTATTAATAAGAATCTTTTTTACATCCCTCCTTTCAAACTGTTTTGGTCAAATAGAAATAACAATGAAATAAAAGGTTTTTTTTTTAGTTTGAGTTAGATATAAAGTTTGCTGGACACAAATTTATAATGTGTGTAATCCTCAGAGGCATTTTTATATGATCACTGTTAAAATGTTGAGTTCAAGACAGTCATGATATAAAGACCCCTTCAGAAAAAAGGGGATCAGCTGCCAAATTCCCCACCAACCACTCATGATAGTGTTCCTTCTTATTCAGCAGTGACAAAAAGTCAACTGAAAGAGTGCAGTGCAAAAGAAGATGGCCCATGGTTGGGTCAGCCTGTTAATACTGTATACAGGGTTATTTTCCCCCTGTCTTATTTTCACCCTTTTAATTTGTAATTTTGAAATGCAGGGAAAGTTCAACTAAATGCTCCTGATCACAAGTAATAAACTGCACAAGCTGATGTTTTTGAATAATGTTAATGTTTTTTTTTAATTTCTATTTTAAATAATTAATTTTTTATTCAGTGTAATATTTTGTGGGAAACAATATCCTGTCATGGTTAATGTAAAAACTTGTACCTGCCCACTTTCTTATGAAGTGAATATTTCACTTTGGATATTATATAAATGATTTAGCTTACGTTATAATTCTGGTTTACAGATCAGCTGTTGTTTGAAGAGATACTGCAGGACTGTGCTTTCTTCTCCTCCTACCCAGAGGTAAGACTTCATCCATACACAACCACTTACAGTCAAACCTTATTATCTAGAACTCAGACCAGATATCCAAGGATTTGAGATATCAAGGGTAAAAGAATGTAAAAGTGACTAATGTATTGAATGTTTTTTGTGAGTATTTTTTGGTACATAACAGTACATCCAGTACATGTACATGAATTTTAACATAATTAATGCACACCTATTTGAGTTATAACTTACTAGTTTATCCAAACTGATTTATAATCTGCCATTCCCACTCTAAATATGCAAGGTAATGTGATTGCATTAGAAAATTATTGACAAACTAAATGTCTAAATGCCTGGGGATTCTAAAATAATAATGGTACTGCTAAAAAGCTAACAAAGGTTAATGTGGTGTGTAAATGGAGAACCTTGTAAAACAGTAGTTAGGGGAGGTGTTTTAATAGAAAACTTGTTTGAACATTTGTAATAATAATAGTTTTTCCCAATATGATAAAGATCGAGAGTTGGCGTAGCAAAAGGGGCCAAAAATTAACCAGAGTGTTTCTAACTGTTAGGAAGCAATCAATTCTATTTTTAATTTGGACACATTCAATGAATGTCATTTGAAATGGAATTAATCAATACCAAGTTAATGAATGTTACAATCGTTAACAGATTTCAAAAGAACTTAAAAAATATCAATGTGACACCACATGAAAAGTAAAATCAATTTTTAACTTTAATAATACAATACACAACCTTGGTTGATAAGAGAAAACCATTACTAAATGGTGTTTTTCTTGCTGCACCAGGCAGATATCTCATTACTGGCCCTAAAGCCAGAAAGAGAGAGATGTAAAAATAGTATGATTACAAAGTCAGGGATCTGAAATGCCTGGTGAAAAATGCGATATTGAACATGATTTTCATAGCAACCCTTCTGTAGATATTTGAGGTATTATGATTTGACTGATATAAAGGAGAGATCAATGAACAGTGGTGGAAATATCAAGGAGGACTCTGTTATCATTGTCCTGTTATAGAGGCGTCGACTTCAGGGCATTTACACACATCAAAACAAGTATCAATACTGCATTTATCATGCAAGTTTTCAGTTTTATTATATTGGGAAGTTTGCATAATCTTTCTTCAGATGTCAGT
>NW_026938179.1:0-118109 GCF_032062105.1 Saccostrea cuccullata
CTTTTTTGCTTCCCCCTGAACGATGATCATAACGATAACCAGCATTCGGAGAACAAAGGACTCCATTTTTCTCTATAAAGAGTAAAGAGAAATCTAAACTATCTACATATGGCTATGAATTAGAGTCATTCTTAGATAACGAATAAGCAATGAAGTCGTTATAATATTTGACTGTATTATTTAATATTTGAATTAAAACGCTTGTCTTGGTCAAGAGAAACATTTAACAATGATGGGTTATAGCTAACATTACCTTGCAGTATCATATTAAGGCAAACAATTTGTTTATGTTAAAACGTTTATAATGAAGGAATGATGCAAGTAATAAACAATGGTTTCCGTTTTATAGAAACCTGGTTTTGTTGAAAAATTTAAATGAACTTCATACATACCTTGTAGGTATTTATCTGAAATATAATTATGTCATAGATAATTCAACAAAGTTTGAATTTCTCTGTTATCTCTGAACTTATCCACGATTTATAAACAGGTCAGTACTCAAAAATATTATATCTATTTACATAAGTCTCATACAAAATTTCAGAAATCAATGGTTTAGATTCAAATTTGAAAACAGTCGACCTTGTTAATCATATATAAATAAAAACATTCCTCATTAATTAAGTGGTTCTTTTTCAAATTATATTTTTTCCTCATAATTTAAGTACACCTATTTCATTTTGATTTGTTAGTCAATAACTTTCATGACATTTTTTCATAATATTTTAAAGCTTGAGTATTATGAGTACACGTACAACTGGTGTATTCGCTCGGATGGCGCAGTATATAGCATGTACTTTAGAATTGCAGAGTTGATCCTTACTTTCCGATTTCATTCTCGCTGCAACACGAGGAGACATGTCCTTTGGATGTAACCATTAAGTTAAACATAGATGGCATGAGAAAGATACCTCACTGCTCAAAGCGTTTGTGCCACATGAATCCAAAATTGCAGCGCTCTTAAAGCAAGTGATTTCGTGTCAGCATAAGTGAAACTTCTGGAAAGGATGTTAAACAAACAAACAAATAAATAAATACACGATTTGTTTTTGTCATTCTTGACTAAATAGTTAAATATCACATACCTTGATTATTCCTACTGCGTAGCTAGTATTTAAACGGTTCAATGTCTTATCAATTCAAATTTACAGCTCCTTCAAAGACTTATCAACACAATATATATATAGATTAAAACTGGGCGAAAAACGAACGCTATTTTGCCACAAATTAAAAACATCTCAATTCTGAAAACTTTTCTTTGATCAAAAATGTTTACTTTATGTAAATCTCCACAAATTGCAATCATCACCAGAGATTGAATTCAGTTCGGCTTTATTATGGAACATATACACCCTAACGTAAAAAAATATAAATTAATTCTTTACACTTTAAAAACATCTATGTGTACATGAGTGGAGATTTACTTCATTAATTGCTATCATCAAAGTGTGCGCAAAATATACATTCTTCAGTCAACAAAACAAACATAGAACAAAGATCTGTTATTTCATTGATAATACATTTTTTGACATTTTCGCATCTTTCCAAGATTTTTCTGAAACCAATTCACTCAACGGTCATATTAAAGGAGTCTAATAATCTTACAAGTCATATAGAACAGAATTCGGCATACTGTAAATCACTTATTCGCGAGAACTTTATTTTCGCGTAATTACGCGAGACGGTGTGCTCGCGAAAATTTGATTCTCTCGTATATTGGCATTCCTTAAGATTATTTATAGCAATAACTACAATTCGTGAAAATTTTTCCTCGATAATCAAGAGTCAATGTTTATCTCGCGAAAATAAAGTGCGGAAATTTAGTGATGTACAGTATATCCATTACATACGAGTTCAGACTTGACTTAATGAAATATTTGTTATAATTTTTGTTTGTTTTTTTTTTGACAAAATAATGCATTAAATGCATTCTCGATTATTATATTTTTTTGCATGAAGCATTGCAATTTTTATGCATTATTTCCTCAAATCCCTCTTCCTGAATGTCCATTTAAGATACTTTAATTTCATTATCCTTAATTTTACAGGAAATATTATGCTTAATTGCTGTCACTCATTTTAAGGAGATAAAACTAACCAAAAAAAAAAAAAAAAAAAAAATTAATGCCTGGATCGTTTGTTTGTTTTTTTCCACCTCTTTTGCATTTAAATGAGGCACAAAAATATTTTCTAAATTTCAAGATTATTAACGTTCTATGATTTTCAAAAGTTTACATTTTTGCTGTTATCCTTGTAAATGTGAAAAGCTTTTTAAAAACTTTTTTTTCCATGAGCGCCAACTGAGTACAATGACATTGTTTGACATTGCGAACAGAAATGCATTTTTAGATAACATATAAAGCTTAATAGAACTATTCTGAACCTTGTTATATTTTCACTTTAATCTGTAAAGAGGTTGATTCACTAATTTCATAAAATGGCCCGGTCCAAATACATGTACCAATGAACTAAAGTGTTATAATCTCCTACAAGAAAGGTCTATATTCGGTAATAACAAATATTTGCTACCCCTCCCCCCCCCCCCCCAAATCAAACTTTGACGACGCGCCTATGCTAAGGCTGTCCGAAAAATATCAAACGGTTCAAACTGTAGTACACCCATTCTCAATATAAGGGCACAAATGCCTCTCTGATTTTTAAAAAAAAATGAAGATAACAGTTTTTCTATCAATTATCTTTGAAAGATGGTATCTGAAGATTTCGTTACAAGTTTTCATTTCATCAAATTTTAATACATTGAATAATGACAAGACGTTAAAGTAGGGGATGATTTTATTTAGAAATGTAGCTGGAAATGTACGTTACTCTTTCTGCAATGTCCAAATAGGTCTACAAAAAAAAATGTAGTCATTAAAAATCACAATTGGAATATATCTCATCTTAACACCAACATCCTACCAACTCTGTCAGCAACATATTCTCTCATCATACGAACTTGCCTTTGATTTTTCCTTTCAAAAAACACAGGTTAATTTTTTTATCCAGATGTATAAAACATTTTTTTTATAATATATGCTTTGAATTCTTCTCTCTGTTTTGATTAGAGCGATCAGTTTGGAATCTTTTTATTTTCTATAGATATTGGACCTTAACATGTACATGAATTAAAATTCTTTTTTGCAGTTACTGTCTTTTTTAACCATCCATGTCGATTTAGAAAACTACGTAAATACAACGTACATTTCATGATTTATTTCTGTTTAATAAAAAGCTTTAAATTCATTTAAATATTCATCGTTTTGTATCAGTTTATTTCAAAATAGATTCTCTATGTAATCGCATTGTGTTATATGTCACAATCACCACTATAAAGACACGATTGCCTCAGAATATGAGTAGGTAACGTACATTTCAAACATGTAATAATATGTAAGTAAATATTGAAAAAAAGGAATTATTGACATAAAAATAATTTCACTTAAGCGTTTTAACGCAGTAATATAAGAAATCAGAATGTAACAAACGAGGTTATTTGTCATTAACTACATGAATGTCACGTCACTTCGGTAACACCATTTCACATATTTTTAGGGAGTCCCCTCCACCTCAGTTCAACCATTCTTTTGTGCTGTTTCGCTGAAATTGACACCGTAGCCTAGTTATTTAAACCTGTGTGCAAGGGTACAGATAAAAACAAATAAGAGTAAGACATATTTTGCTATGATCCAACAAATGCTCGTGTTTGGTCATTGAAACTTAACATGAATGATCAAAATCAATTTCGAATATATCAATCGACAGTCTTGTTAACAATTTCATTTAGTATGCTGCAACATCGTTTGTCAAAACACAAACATACGTGCTTTTCAGCAGATCTGGGAAAATATAACCCAAATGCAATGATTCAAACAACACTGAGTATTGTTTGCCTTTCACTAATTGAAATGTAAGTGACCGTCTTGTGTTTTGGGTTTATTTGTTTTTTTTTTTGTTGTTGTTTTTTGTTTGTTTTTTTACAATATAATAATAAGCTAATTATGCATACTTTAAATAATCAACAACAATTAAATGAATATTGACAAAAAGTCGCATATTAAAAGTAAACAAACTGCAAAAAGGTTGCCAAAGATGAATTTAAGACGCCTAGAAATAAATTTTCTTGCATGTCGTAACAATCTACCACATTTACGAGGATTGGGGGTGTATTTAGTGGTTTTATGTGGTCAGTTGTCAAAGGAATTGCAACGATAATTTTGTTTCGCTCGTGTAAACGGAATTCATACTAAATTAAAAAAAAAAATGTCAGTTAGAAATACGCAAAATGTACGTTACCATACGTAACGTGCATTTCAAATATAAAAATCAATTCTCTTCCACAAGCGTACGTTAGACACGCAATATATTGATACTATTTAAATTTGCACATCATAAGAAATGTATTATACAGGTTACGCATTCAGATTATATATCAAGAATCAAAATAATATTATAAATAAATGACCTTGATATAATTTTTTTCCTCAGCAGAAACGTTTCTTTTCATTAATTTTGGGATTTAGCCGACCTCCAACCTTTCAAACTTTCCTTTGTGTACACATTCGAGTGTGTGAAAGTATGAGAATACATGAAAATTCGTGAGAGATTCATTTAGTTACAATTTCATGGTAACGTACATTTCAGTCACGTACATTTCGAATGACAACTTTTCATGTAAAAAATAATTTTTAATTGTGTTAAGCAAAACGTCTTTGCCAGTTAACAGGGTACAAGGGGTTGCTTACTCAGAGTCGCCTCATATTTACTACTTAATACAGTGGACCTTCAGATATCTGGACGCCAGATATCCGGATGCTTCAGTATCTGAACGATTTTTCATCGGAACGAAATTTTAAAATGTTATTCTGTCTTGTTTAACTGGTGATTCAGATATCCGGTTGCTTCAAATATCCGGACAAATTGATTGGGAACCAAAGCGTCCGGATAAATTAGGGTCCACTGTATATATTCCTAATGGAAAAATGTAGTGTAACGTACATTTCTTTTTTATCTCTACGATTGAAAATGTCTTTCATTCCGTAAACATATTTATAAAACTTGCTCAAGTTGTTCAATTTCATGTTACATTATCTAAGTATGAGTAAATTATCATTTGAAATTTCAAATTTAGCCCATCAATAAATAAAGGAGAAAAAAAACTATCAGATGTATAATCTTTGTGTTTGCTTGTGATGTGGTTGAAATAGAATTCAGCGACAGGGACATTCCACAATAAAAATGATTTATTATCACAAAGAAAAATAATATTTGCCTCGGCGACAGTAACGTACATTTCAAATACGCTACTATATTTGCATTTGGAACTCCTTAAATACCCTTTCAGATCGATAATTATATGAATTTTTATTCATTGTTATATGACTATTTATAATGTTGATTTAAAAATTACATCAGTTGTATTTCTTCTAAATGAAAATGAGGCGACATTATTTGAGCCCTTATATTGAGAATGGGTGAGTAACTGAAGTACAAAGATATGACGTCCAGTCACTGCATACTTGATCTAACATGATAGGGAAAGTGTCACATTTTTTTTCATTCCTTTTACATGACCTGCAGATTATTTTGTCGTTATTATTTAAGAATATTCGATCCTCAGCCAGGAAGGATAGCTCCAAAAATTAATGTTTAATTTGAATTGCATCAAAATGAAGCCTGAAAAATGATGTTTTTTTTTTCATGCTACATTTTTCATTGTATTCATCATTATAAGAATTAGGTTTTTGGAAGTCTTAGGGAAGGTCTTATAAAAGTTAACATTCGTACCCTATTAATGAAAAAAAAAATCATACAGTTTAAGAGAAATACGATTTTCCTGATTTCACCGTTAGATACCATTTCTTATTAGGATGATATGAAATAAGAGGTGATTTATGGTGTATTACAATGATAGCAAAAGCTTTTTACACTATGTATTATAGAATACATAACGGAAATAGAAGACAGAAAATATTAAATAAGTATAAAAATCATGGCAATATCTCTGAATGCCTGGATGCCTATCGTTATTTAACCTAAAATATATTTGTATATAAATCTGCAATTAGAAAATGCATTGCTGATATTCCAATTCGCCTTTCTTGCAAAAAATATTGGAAATTTGACAATTTTCTCAATATAATATGATTAACTTTGAATTAATCTTTAACTTTGAAGAAAAAGTGTGGATAAAATTACATAAATTTGTGGATTCGGCGATACTTTTATGTTCATTTTTGATAACTTAACTTCTAATTTTATAAACCCGAGGATCGGACAACCCTGATTCAAGTTTTGGGATTCTTTTTTTTTAAGATACAGTTAGACGTTATAATGTTGAACATTTGAAATTTAAATATCTTTGTTCCATTTGCTTGTCCGATGTGTACATATTCAAACAAAAACGAAAAATTGAATGCGTAACGCTCCCCTTACACGCCCTTAGACTGAGTTAGTATTAATTTTTTACATCGTGTTTATATACTGAAAAGAAAAAGAAACGCAAGGTAGCACAATATTCGAAAAAATTTTGACCGCGTGACCGAAAATTACGAAAATTGGTCAGAAGAGAAATCAAGTTGCTGTACACCAAAATCAGTATTCAGTATTACTCAACCGTAAAATTTATGACGTCACATAGGGAAAACGCTAAAAAGCCCAATACACGTGCAGTTTGATAAGGACGAGTTTGTCAATAAATCGTGTTGCATTTTTGATGCATATGAGGCATGCACATCGTTTTTCAATATTATGAGACGTTATGAATTTCTTGCATCTTGGCACAGTTTAAGGAAGTTCAATGGGGTCTTGTTTTCGAATTTCATAATTAATGAAAAAGGCAACAACGGTTAATCAAGCGGTTTCCTGTAAAGTTTCCCCCATAAAACTTGTTGTCCGTTGTCAGAGAGGGTCTGGATTGGTTTTCAATCAACCCTGACGATGACGTTAACGCGAAACAGAGCCATGTTATGAACGGGTTTTTCGTCCTGCCATCTCTTAAATCACCATCTTACTACCACAAAAACAACCATTTATACAGTAGACGATTATAATCATTACATTCATACGAAATTTGAAAGATAACAATCCCGCAATTTGGATTTGTGAGCCAGTCAACTTACTGTTGTATTCCTCTCACCGGCGCATGCGCACGTTGTTCGACTAATTTTTTTTGCGTGGTTACCCGTGCCAAATATAGCCAGGGTTTGAAAGATTAACACTCTGATGAAATTCCATGAGAAGGAGAAATAAGGCTCTGACAGATGCACGGGAGAGAAATTGAAGATATTGAGAGTTTTCGATTTTCTCTTTTGGGGGGTATCGTCATTTGAGCTTCAATAACTCATGAATTATTAGACAAAATCAAATGGGAATTTGGAAATATCTCTTTGAAAGATGATTTTAAACGTAAGACAGGAAAACTAAAACATAATTGAAGAAAAACAAATTTAATTCACCTTAAACGTTTACCCTGCGTTTCTTTTTCCTTTCAGTATATTTGAATGGCACAAATGAATAATAAAGATAAATGGGAGATATTCTGTGCGAACATACAAGAAGTGTATGTCCTTTTATAGAATTTTGGTGGGAAAATGTATGTAGTCAATTTATTTTTGTATAAATTGCGACAAAGAGTGGAAAATACCCCTTCTTATGATGGTAAGTTGAATTTATCGTCAGATATTTTCTTAAAAAGTATCAAAAACTTGAAAATTCAAACTTGCTCTAGCACTTCATATGTACCAGAGATCAAGATGAATTGATCTATGTAAGAAACTTTTAACAATAATTTTGTTTGCACTTGTGCCAATGCTATTTTGTGCAAAGTTTAAGAATGACACAGAGATAGCGAACAGCATCTAACAACTAAGTCCACAAAAAAATACGAAACAGTAGCAGAGCAAACGCAGACCTCCGAGACATCAGAGATGGGATCAGGCGCCATGAAGGAGCGAGCATATCATAAATGTCCCCCACGTGATCAACAGAGTAATCTGATATCACAAAAACACTTTATTTGAATTTTTAGTTAAAATGAGTTTAATAAGGTATTAAAATAGTGATTACACGTTGAATTCAAATCTAGTTCAAAATAAAATGTAGGTGAATACTTCAATAAAATTACTAATTTGGATAAATCACACTCAGTGGATGTCTACAGATGAAAATATATTTCAGAGTAAGCTTGTAAGCTTGGTGCTAAAAGTGTAATATAAACTTAAGAGAAATATACCAAATCAGATGAGTTTTATCGGGAAAAGCAAAATGGTAAAAATCAACCGGTGAAATTTTTTTTCTGATTTTTCAACTTGATGGTTATGTAACACTATAGGTTTAATTTTCTTGGTATATAACAAAAGTTATGCAAAGATTTGGTCTTTTCCAAATTACCCTTTAATATAAGCATGGTAAGTACGACAATTAAAAAAAATCACACTTGTTATCTGAAGCATAATATACATACGCATATTATCCGTATCTAAGTTCTGTTTGTCACCAGTTTTGTTTGAGTTTAATTTTCAGATATCGTTTACCTTAAACATACTGTAAGTAATCATTTGTTTAATTGTTTTGTGTCAATAAAAGCTGGGCAAAAAAAGTGGTTCTGACTGAGAGATCTGATCGATTTATAAACTTTTTGACTCTGTTCTCGTCATCTCAAAAATAAGGAAAACAATACATGAAATTTTGATTGGAATTATACAACTTTATTCCTGTTTTTTTATCTTTATCTTTCAAAGACAATTTTAAAGATATCATTGCAAATGTATAGCGCATATAAAGAGATGTAATTTAGCGTAATTTGAATTAAGATGTGTAATGATTCTTTTGTCGAAAATTATAGATGATCACTGCGTAAAAACAAGGTCAATTATGTAACCCCACTGAACGTCTAAGATCACCAAGCTATAATTATTAAAAAAAAATGTTTTTGTAGACAGGAACATTCCGCAAGAAGACTGATTTTAGATTCATCAGGGATTACCATACCTATCTGGGACAAAAATTTTGAAATAGCAGTAGCTTCTTCACAATGAAAGGATCGAGGTTTATTCGTGAACTGGGCTAGTGCCTGTGATCACAAATTTACAATTCACCGCTCATAGCAAGGACATTAAGAACGCCTTTGGATTTTGCTTTGTTTGCATACCAGACCGGTTTTCAAATGATATTGATTTAAATAATTCAATAATATCCAATACGCCACACAGGAACACGAATGGTATAACTTTTTTTGCAAACAAGTAATAGAATTTTTTATTGTGATGCATGTAGTGGGGATTTCTTAAAGTTACATGTATATATTATTAACCTTGAAAAAAAATTAAAGTAAAAAATATTTTTTTTCGCAGACATATTAGTCTTGAACAAGTTATTTGTCTTTCACGAGCACTGGTAATTAAAAAGAAAAAAAAAATCATGAGAATCCATAGTTGAAACACTAATTTCAGATAAAAAATTATAATATTTTATAAAAAAAAATTGATTGTATGCAATTCCCTTATCTTTTGAATGATTTCCGTTGTGTTTAGTATGATATAAACATGACAGTTCATTTCGAAATTAAATATTAAATTTCAATAATTATCAAAATCTTAAAATTAAAAAAGATGTACATTAAGCATGAATATAATATGCTCTTCCAAGAGATCTATGGAAAGACAAAGTCTCCAGAGAATGCGTAACCGTCAATGCGATCATGGCCATACACAATCACTCCAAAAGTAGACTCGTCCGTTGTTGTAAGAAGATACGTTCCATTCGAGACCCCAAAAGTACGGACAACGTAAAATCTGTTTAAATAAACTAGGCTCTCGTTTACAGGTTGGTAAAGGTTTACTGTTATTCCGTTAATTTGAAGATAATCTATTGCATCTCTTTGAATTACTACGCAAATAAAGTTTGTTGCGAATCCATCTGGTATCATAAACTTATAGTAATTGACATATTGATTAACACCAGGGATAACTGTCATAAAAGGGTCGTTATTTTCAGATCCCATACCGAAACCAGTGACTAATACCGGGCTGATTGAGAGAACAACTGTAGTTTTATTCTGGGCAACTTCAATGTTCTTACTTTCTTTTCTATTTAAAGGTATGTTTGTTGTATTGGTTACGAAACTTACGTTCACAGAGCCCTGACTTTCACTTAATATCTGAATTAAAGTCTCTGAATTATTAAAGAATGAAGGCACAATGTATTCATTGTCTAATTCGATAATAGGTGGTACCTGGGTTAAAAGATGACTACAAAAGGCAATTTTAAACCTCTGACACCGATTACCAGAAAACACTGCTATTGACTTCGTTGATGATATGTATGTGCCGGTCAGGTCTGTGATATGGTTCACTTGAAAGGTTTCAAATCTATCCAATGTTATTTGAAAGATATCTCCGTCTGTATATACTTTCCCGAAAATTGTAACTGGAATTTTTTCTTTCATTTTGAATGTGATATTGATTTGTGTTCTCTCGTATAGGGCCCCGATAGCAAATTGACTATTATAATCAGCCGATGAAGAAAACGGCTCTGTTGAAGAAATTAAGTATTTAGTGGAGAGTTTGTTTGTTGGAATGATCAGTGTTCCGTCGCTGGATTGTTTATCGAAATTTCTTTGAAACATAGTTACTGTCGATATTGCCGAAGTTTGTAATATTACAGCTTTGAATTCAATTGTCATATATTTACACATCATTTCATGAGGAAAAAGTATCATTGTATTGGAAATAAAATGCTGTCGGCTGTCAATTGCTGATTTAATATTTTCATTCAAGAAAGGTGAAGTTACCAAGGTGACATTTGCTTCTTTATCTGTTGTGATGTATATTGATAAGGTTCCTTCATAACGTAGATTGTGCATGAAAAGGAAAAGGAATTCCTTGCCTTTGTTACCTGAAAAAATATATTAAATATTTTCTATAATACGTCCTGTGGAAAGGGAAATAAAAAACAACAGTTTTTTTTTTACCTGTAAAAAGATTAAACGAGCTATTTTGGCTATTTGTACCTGTTCCAGTGCCCTTTTGAGTAGTTGTTGATAGAGTCTGAGTAGTTTTTGCTATTTCTGTTGTAGTTATGCCCAGTTCATCAAAAGTCGTCGTTAGATTAGTTGTTGGTATTGGTACATTCTTGGTCGGTGTTCGAGTAGTTCCCGGTGTCACTGTAGGATTCAATACTCCAAATAAAATCAGGCAAAATTATTTTTTTTAAAGTATTTCAGTTTATATCTTACACTGTGAGAATTTATTCAAGGAGATCGTGGCCTAATTCCGTCAAAAAAGAAATATTTTGCTGAATTTGGACTGTGTTTAAAAACTAAAAAAAAATATTATGGTAAAAATTTTAAGGTTATGGTAATCGGTTTACCTGTGCATAATGTCTAATCTCATGCTTGATGTAACAGTATAACCAAAAGGTGATATTCGATGTTTTGTCTTTATCTTTCGCCTAGGTACTACATGTAACATCTTGAGCAATATTTTACATTTTGACGTAATGTAGAATTGGATTAGATGCACACAGGATATTTATACAAAAACATCCTGTGTTTTTACCCAAACACGGTTTTCCCCCAATTCGATTCTTTTGATTAATTTTGTAAAATCACTTTTTCTAAGGGTTAAATTTTCGTGGTTTGAAAAAAAAATATATTGGTTCATGGAGGTTTTATATCGTGGTTGAAAAATTATTCAGTACTAATGTAGGTGAACAATTTTGCATTTTGTAGTAGACATGAATTCATAGTTCTGTATATTTAAACATATTTTACGTCGTCCGTACTTTGTTAAATCCTTTTTATGTTGAGGTAATATGGACTGTCATTTCACAAATTCATACCAAAGCATTTTTTGTTTCACGGGGAGTGGGGGCATATACTTATATGCAAAACCTACAAAAATGGTAATTATTTCATCGCTTTCAAGGCGGTTTACAACTAATGTTAAGGAAGGTCAAAGTTCACATTCTTGGTACACCGTATTGGAAATCTAATTGTGACGTCATTGAAATTTAACAAGTCACAAAAATTAATTAACAACATTATCATGCATAAATAACAACTTGAATTTATTATTTTTTTATCAATTATATATAAAATCTTGTAAAATTGCAATACTTGATAGCAAAACAGTCGAATAATAGAAGAAAGTTTTTCTTCAAATATGACGTCAACAGCCTTGATATAGCGCAGCACAGGTAATCCAGAGGACTAAATTCATTGGTTTAATAATTCCAAGAATGCCTAAATAAAATGATATAATCGCTAATTTTTAAACCTAATCATTAATCCTAAAAGAACATTTATTAAATACAATTTGTGTAGAATAGGAATTTATCTAGTAGCATTGGTGCTACACAGGGAAAAGGAATGAAGAGAATATCGCTGAAATTTGGAATCCTTATTGCTTAGATAGCGTATGTTTTGTAAAGTGATGAAGGCTGATCCTGGTCTGCATGACATTATTTTTATTTAAACAGAATTTATGCGGAGTTGAAATTTTTATTCATTATAAGCATTTTCGGCAAAATTTTTAGTACTTCGCAAAGAGCACAGACTAGCTCCCAGCACGTTTTGGATAGAGGAAATAAACATTTTATAACGCGTATCAATTTTGCTCTTGAAAAACAAGCGTATACCCTTGCACTATAATCATTTCCTACGTTGAGCTTAATAATTCTGTTTTTATACAAGTCACGTGACAAACAGCTGATACATGCGATATAACTGTAATAACTACGGCCCATTTCTATCCATTATTGATTGCTGTATTACATTTTATACAAGTATTCAGTTGCTTTGTCACATTTTTTAAAAAGAAATATTACATATTAAAACGATGCAAAGGTCACATTTTCCATATCGGTCCTTAACATAGCTGAGATATATGTTTAATATTATCTGCGTAACACATAAGAAAAGATTTTAGGAACAATCGATCATATTCAAGATTAATAAGCTTCCTGTCACCTTGTCTTTATATAACCAATACCCTACTATTCCCGCATAGTGTTCTAAGGATTTATATAGCGTAAGCACACTATGCCGAAATAGTGCACGCTTTCCATTTCTGAAGATAATTAGACCACGCCCACGCCGGGGAGCAAACTCACGACCCCGACATTGTCAGTCTGACGCGCTACCGATAACGTCACGGGAGCCATAATCTTCATAATTATACTATAATATATATAAACTTGGTTTCAAATATTTTACCAGTAAAGAAGAAAAAGGAATAAAATAAATTTCTAAAATGGTTTCTGGCAAATTTTTTTCCTTTGCTCAACTATGATTCTCTAAAACTATATGTTCATTGTACCAAATGCTTGAAATATTCAAAATAAAAGAAAACAGTTTTTGACGTATATGTAGCACAACATGACGTCATAATAGGGCTGCACAAACGAGAATGTGAGAGGTGATGAAAGATTGGAAACGGAGAAAATATTGTTGTTTTTATACAACAGTCAGCATAATAATAACAATAGTGTTGTGTTTTGCGTGCACTATGCCTAAATAGAAGTCAGGGTTTGACACATAGTGCACTCGCCTCCGGCTTGTGCACAATGTGTCAAACCCTGACTACTATTTAGGCATAGTGCACGCAAAACACAACACTATTATATTATTAATTCAAAATAAGCTGATGCTTGAAAAACCGATAGAAAACATAATCTACCACCTTTTTAAGGGCTAGAATTTGGGATTATTTTTTATCTAGCGCTGGTTTCAAAATAATTAATTAATTATCATTGAACAATTCTTCGTATTAAAGAAAGATTTAATGGCAATAGTGCTATTGATATTGATGTAAATGGGTGCAAAATATAGGCAGGAATCTCGAGATAGCCTACGTTTTCCAATATTGCAAGGGCATTAACAAGTTTAAATATTTATTCAATTGATAATTCTTCTCAACACTGTATGTACTTTGTGAAAAGTGTAGCGAACCTCTAGATCCCACTATTTAATTGCTAAAAGTTCATTTGTAAGACATCAGGTTTAATATTTTTATTGTCAACTTCATTGAATGTAGGTGTAATTAATTTATTTGCACGAACTAATTCATGAGGTTCGCAGCGCTTTTCAAATACCTTAATGCTTTTTGAGTTTATGTGTAAAAACTTGGCACGATACATTGAGGATATGCCGTCGCAATATCGATTTATATACATGTAGGTCTTTTTAAAACTTTTTCAATATATCGGTATACAAATATACGACTGTCACAATATAACTTTTCTGGAGAATATGCAGACAGTATATCAATAAAATAGTTAAAAAAAAGACATTGCATCAAAGTTTATTATTTACACTCTTTATGTTAATGATAAAAGTGAAAAATGAATATTATATCAGGGTATTCATTCCGTAAGTAAATCAAAAAAAATAAACTGAGTAGTGACATTTATGTTAATTTATTCAAGTTATCCAAAATAACTCTCATGATCTTTGACCCAAAAAATCATTTTACTCCGATGAATTTTTGTTTTCAGTTTTCTTATCTGTCTAATTTGATACAAGACAACAAACTACTTAAATGAATCGATGATTATGCGTACATTGATACATGAACAAAGAGTAACGGATGACTTCAATTTCAAAAGTTAAGAAGTCTAAGTAAGTACGTAATTTCCAGCATATGCATATCCGTCCCGATACTTATGTCCATAGACAATAACTCCAAATTTGGCATTATTGGTTGTTGATAAAACTATTGTTCCATTGTTAACTGTAAATGTAAGGATGCTAAAAGTATTTTGTGAAATGATTGAACTACTCTCCTGCACAGTTAAATAATTTTCTGTAGAATAGCCGTTCAACAGCAGGTTGTTTTTAAACTTATGCTGTATAATCACACAAAGATAATTATTTGTATATCCGTCTGGTACAAACACCTTATAGAAGTCGAGATATTGATGGACACCTGGAATACCGGTCATATAAGGGCTGTTTATGCTCGAACCCATTCCAAAACCAGTGACCAATATAGGATTTTCAGACTCTAAAAGAGTTACTTCATTAGACTTTATTTCCAAATTTCTGTATTCGTCAGTCATGTTCCACGTTGATACGCCGGTACCGATACTTACATTAACTGAACTATGAATGTTACTTGCAACCTGAATCAACGTTGCCACATTATTGTAGAAGGGAGGCACAATGTACTGATAATCAAATTCGTTAGTAGGGGGAAGCTGAGCTATCATGTGACCATAGTAACTACCTTTTAGATACTGATATCGATTTCCAGAGAATACAGCGATAGGCTTTGTAGACACAATTAAGGTTCCACTGAGATCACTAGTGTGTCCTATTTGAAAAGTTTCCAATTTTTCTAAAGTAAGTGTGAAAACGTCTTGATTTTTGTATGTTCCACCAAGTAAAGCAATTGTAGCTGTGGTTTTTGTTTTGAATTTAATGTTTATATTCGTTCTGTCATACAAGGCTGCAATAGCAAACTGACTATAATAGTCACTCTTTGATCGATATGGATTTGTTGCAATATATTTTGTTGACAATTTGTTTGTTGGAAAAACCAGTGTTCCATCGTTCCCATCAAACATGGATATGGTGGACAATTGAGATATGTGCAGCAGTATAGCTTTTGACTCAACTTTGAAGTAGTCACATGACAATTTAAAAGGAAATGTAATTTTTGAAGACGTGGTAATATTTGTTATTCTGTCTGTTTGCAATTTAATGGCTGCATCTAAATTAGGTGAAGTGGAGATCGTTACAGATGAATTACTATCTGTTGTAATTAATACTCTCATTGGTCCTGATGTTGTGGAAAGTTTTCCCATGAACAAAATAAGAAATTCTTTGCCTCTGCTACCTAAAAATATTATATTCAAAATGTAAAAGCAGATAAACAAAATTTTCCTATTAATTTCCTAAGAATCTTGAGGTAAAAGCACAAAATTTTACCTATTGTTTGTGTGGTTGATGTTGCTCCTTTTGTCGCAATCGTGTTTGTTTTCTGTGTGATTACAGATTCAAGCTTCGCTGATGTTGTGTATATCTTTATTGTTGGACTGGTAGAGAATTTTCTAGTTGTTGATAAAGATGTGGAAGTTGGAATGTCATCTGCAAATTCGATACCCCGATCCATAATTTTATTTATGCATGTTTGTAATGCTTTTAGGAAGCAATATTTTGTATGACGTGAAGTAAGTCACATGTTCAAGTTACAGAAAATTTTATCACGTACAAGCTTCAATTCAAATCCAAATGAAACATTAAAATGTCATCATATTTCTTATATTTATATCATTATTTACGTAACAAAGAAAATCAAGCAGAGTCAAGTTACGGTCAGGTTATTCGACCTGCCTTTTGTTTAATCGACACATAACAACCACCAAAACCGCTATTAATACAGTAGTTTTTAATAAACTTTACATTTACCGTAAAACTGAAAGAAACCAATTGTGCAATTTGTGTTTTTTACCAGTCAACTTTACGTTTTTGTTCCTTTCACTGGCGCATGCGCAGGTTGTTAGATCAATTTTATCGTGTGGTTCTCATGCTCAATGTAGACAGGGTATGAAAGATAAACACTCTGATAAATTCAATGACAACGAAAATTAAGGCTGTGACAAGTGTGCAGTGGAGACATAGAAGATAATAAGTTTTTAATGTTTACGTTCATGGGGTATCGTCATGGGGTATCGTCATATGAGTTTCAATAACTTACGAATTATAAGACAAAATCAAATTGGATTTTGGTTTATTTTTCTTGAAATTGTTTTGAAAAGTTAAATAGGAATACTGCAAAAAAATGAAAATAAAAATAAATTTAATTCACCTTAACAGTTTATCATGTTTTTTATTTTCTTTTCAGCATATATTGCATGTGATTGAAGATTAAGGAAAGTTTTTATACTTAATTTGTTAAGCTTAAAGTTTAAATTTTTTATGTAAGTTTTTCCATAATCTGCAAAATATAGTTTCTTTTGACCGAAATGTAGATTTTTGTCACTGCCAAACTATTCATAAAGCTAATGTGATTTACTTTTGGTCCTAATATTAACGTACCAAGGAATGATGCACGTCTTTGACGCTCATCATACTTTATAAGAACCTGTTTCGCTTCCAATATCATACTTTCCATATATGAATTCTTTTTTATACATTATTTTTTCAATCAACGCTTTCTATAATTGAAAATGTATGAATGGTAGAACAAATCTCTTGATTTCAATGAGCAGAATAGAATTCAGATAATTCGGCAAAATAAATGTGAAGGCAAGTCGGACATATTTTTTGTGTAGAGATTGGAAGTAGTGTTTCGACAATTGGCATTTCGAAACAATATATAAAATGGGTTAGGGAATTATCATCGATTTAGTCACATTGAAAGCAATTTTCTTTGATGACTAGTTATTGGGACATAATCAGTTATTGGGACAAATTTAAGTGTTAAAGTTCGAACCTAAAAGGACATGTCAAACTGCAAGTGATAGTTCATTGATTTCAAGTTGCTATAGAAATAGAGCCCATCTTTTCACATGTACAAAGGGGTTTGGGAATGTAGAGTCTAGTTTGGTTCAAATCATGTAATCATAGGATGGTAGTATTTTAAGTACTGTTAATGGTTCCTTATCGTTTCCATACACAAAAAAAGATCTAACGCGTTATCTATTGACATTAAATGACGCTGTAAGTAATCTATCGTTGCGTTTATAATATAGGGACGAATGCACATTTTGAAATTCAAGAGGACTAGCATAATTGTGTTTTAACCAAGAGTTTATGCATATTAGTATTATATAAGCCTTTCAACTAATTTTTCAAGTTGCACATATGGTAAAAAACATTGTATAGATAGAGTTATAGGTACATGAAATTATCAAAAAAGATAATTACTTATGCGAACCTTTAATTACATTATTAAAAAGTTTAATAATTTATAATTGACTTTTCCGATGTTGTGTTTAAGGACAGGTAACTCAGGTGTGAAAAATGACCATCTTAGTGCCGATTTTTGAGTTATCGTTTATAGGAATGACATATAGGCTGCTTCAGCATTGGTATTGTTATTATTGTTATATACACAAAAGGGTTCCTTCCATTGTTTTGTACACAAAACGTTTGACCAAGAGAAAGAGAATGTCTTCACTCTACCTGAAATAAAAGGGTTAAATGAATGGGGAACAGAGTATATTCACTAGTTTTAACTCTCTTTGACGATTATTATGAAGAAGAAAATTTAATGTCATGTTTTTTGTTTTCGCGCTTTTTCGCTTCCTGTGTAGATATATATATATATTTACAAATAAATGCAACAATTGATCATCTTATTTGTGTTACTAAGCACGAAGGGGAACGACCGAGTATAAAACTTTAATTAGTATAGAACTGAGAAGGAGGGTAGATTTCACTTTTTATTTTAATTTAAAAATTTAATTCTATGCAGTAAACCGATGTCTGCAACTAAACAGTAAATAAGTTTAACATTGGTGCTAAATTTTAAAACCACTGGATTCTACTGAGAGCAAAGAAAGACTTGAAAAATGCTAAAAACTGTCTTCCGTGTAAACAGGTAGATACCCCGAGCCTGCTCTAAACAAGTTTCAGCAGCGAGTTATCGTTCATAACATCGACCCCTAGCGGCAATTGAAAGGCCTATATTATAAGTACGCGATGACATTCTGGTAAATTTTTACCAGTTAATATCTTTTTTCTTTGGAGCTAAAGTAAGAGTTGCAACAGACTCCGAACAACAATGCGCATATAAATGTGATTACTTCTTCAGATTTATAAAGTCTCAGAAGCATAAAGGATATGTTTTAACTTATGGCGGATTGCTAATTTTGGCTTATTTTTTGTTTTAATGAGAGTCCGCTTAAATTTTAATCGCTGAAATAGTCAGTATTTTTCTTAGTGTCCATCTGCAATTATTGAAATCCTTGCGTACGCTAAAATAAATTTCGCCAAAATTATCAGCATGCTTAGCAGTGAACAAAACGCCAAATTTAACGCCCGCAAAGAAAACACGTCATACAGTATCATCCAATGGAGTTAACATATGCAAATTAAGATACATGACGTAGCTGCATAATTTATATATGTTAAACTTTCAAAAACTGAACCATGTGCTCATGAAGTTACATTTTAATATTGTTATTATCTTTTTTTTTTAAATTTAAAATTTGGCAAATTAAAACTTGAAGCTTAAACATAGTAAGAGTTTAAATAAAGAGAATAAATTCAATGTTTTAAAAATTAGAAATGAATAAAAATAATAATAGTTATTTAAAATAAATCGATTTTGTACTTACTTAAAGAAAGTATTTGATTAATGGAGTAAAGTTTTTCCTCTAGAATTTGCAATTGAATTGCTTGCTCCTTTACTACTTTCTGCAAAGCAGTAACTTCTTTTTTTAAAAAATCCAATTCCTCTGTCCCAGAACATGTTTCACCCACCAGTACATCATATAGTATTTGCCCTTTAGTCAAATTTGTCCATGATATTAGCAGGGTAATCCAAATCAAAGTGCTTTTTATCACAACTTTTCCCATTGAATTATTAACTTGGATGACAAGTTACCTATAAAAAAGAAAATAGCTAAAATATGCAGTAATATTGATTGATTGTAAACGGTAGTTCCATATATTCCAAATTTCTGTCAAACTGATAATATATTATTTTGAATACCTTGAATAAGTCATGAACTAATTAAAACACCCATTAAAGACATCTCTTTTCAGGTTAATTTTCTAACAATATGTCCAGTGTACCTACCTCTAAAAATTCAACGACCAAATTGAAAATAAAGATATGTTATATAGAGAATAATACATGCACATTTCCATACCACATCCTGTATCAGCCCGAGACACCAATAACAGCCAGAGGACTGAAGGCTGATATTGGTCGAGGGCTGATACAGGATGTGATGTGGAAAAGGGTATGTTTTATTACATTTATTACATACCTAGTAATAAAATAGAGAACACAATAAGTCGATAAGGAAATAAGTACATAATCATTCACGGACTTCTTAAAATGTACACAGTCTATTGTCTCATACAGATTCGGTTTGTTTCTGCATGTACTTCTATTCCAAATGTCCCCAATCCGTAATTTTAAAATAATCTATTCTTTATCAGTTAGATTATCATTACATTCAAAAAGTTGAATTAATAAAATTAACAGAATTATGGTACCCCCAAAATATGTGTATGATCACAATTACAGATTTTAAGGTTTAATTTACTAATGTGTGATATTGATCCGTATCAGACCTGCACGCAGCAGGGCTGATAATCTATATCAGCCCGGCAAATCAATATCAGCCCTGCAGGGCTGATACGGCTATTTTGACGTCAGCCATAGCGCATATGCAAAAAATTATATTTATTACTAAGTAAGTACAGTTTATTTAGCTATGCACCAAATCACCTCAATTTTTTGTTAAAATTTATGAATAAAAAAAAATATCATTTTTTCAAGAGAATATTTAAACTCTTTATCGAAAAACATGACTAATTGATGTTGAATCTGTTTATGTCTATCAGATTAAAAAAATCTTTATTTTTAGTAATTCTCAGAAATCCAATTTTGTAAATTCATTTTTTTCTGTACTAGAATAAAGTTAACAAAAACACACTTCATTAAGGTTGACCAGATAACACAGGCTAAAAAAATCAATAAAAACTTATATCAAGTTACTCTGCATGAAGAAATTTAAAAAGCTTTAGGTCCATGGAGAAAATTGAAAATTGTGTGTCTGTGTAATACTATGTAGTATACATGTAAAACATATATATCCTATGGACAGCGTGCAAAGTGTTAATTTCTATAAATAATATAAGTTAAATACTTTGTATCTACAATGTCAATTATAACCAACAAATATAAAAGAGATTTATTTTTAATCATTTAGATAAATATAATTCAGTAGAAAAGTGATAATCAGAATTTTGGATTTGTGAGTAAAATGAAAACAGGATCGGTAAACGTATGGACTTTCCTTAACGTCCCATTTTCCATCGTTGCATTCAAACTGTTGCAACGCTGGAAAAGGTAGCCATGGACTGCATAAAAAATGAATAGAATGCTATTAAGAACATGCTATAATGACAACATTTAAAAAAAAAATATTCATTTCCACACCTTTATTCAACACGAACATTAGAAATATAACAAAACAATACTTAGTTAAAATGTACATTGTAATCACATGATTAAAAACATTTTATCTATATTTTTTTTAAATGTGATTCGAAATTATTGGTCGAGTAGGAGTTAACCGAAAATAGAATAGTTTATTATTTTGTTTTTCTTAAACATGTAATTGACTACTTCCCTGTGTGTTTTTATACTTTCACTCTAGTGATGTTAATGTAAACATAATTTTTATAATACTTGATGGACCTGAGAATCATAATAAAGTTTATTTTACTATTTAGGGATAACAGTTATATCATATGATTTTTTACAATTAAAAAAATATATTTAAAACTAAAAAAAGGAGAAAAACTACGGATTTTTTCTTAACTTTTCAATTTCTGTTTAAACCTGAGTTTGCAATTACTTCCTAATTTTTTTTCCATATTAAGTTCTCCTAAACAGAAACAAAGAATGATTTTCCGGTCAAATGCAGTACCGGTATTCTAAGCACAACACATATTTACTATCTGTTTGGAATCGTCACGTATTAAAAATTTAATAAATACTACAAATGATACCTGTAAAGGGTTGTTCATTCCCTCACTAAGTTTCAAAGTCAGCAGTCATTTATACTTTTAATGAAGAAACAAGCAAAAGAAATAATTACATAGATTTTCCTTTAATCAACAGATAAGCTATACAAAAGGCATACGTATATTAGTATTTATACATAAAATAAAAATATAAAACTTAAAGAACACTTCTTACCCAAAATCAAAAGTTAGTAAGTAAGGAATCACAGTGGTTCCAATTTGAATAATCAGGTTTCAAAAGCATTTACGCAATAAGCTCTAACAAATACTTGTGGTTCTGCCTGCGCTATGAGGTTTGTCACAACATTTAAAATATTTAGAGATTTAATTTTGTGTTTGTTAGAGAATTAATTTTGTGTTTGTATAGAAAGAACTGTTTGTTTGGATAGTGTTTTTCTTAAACAAACTACGTACATGTAATTCTCATACTACTAATTTATGTCACCGTTCTGTGTATTGATGCAGTAATTTGATATGTTTAAACAGAGAACAATGGCAAATATTGAACTCTTGGTTTTGGGTTCTTAAAGTCACGATCTAGTAAATGAAAGATGCCTGCAGATTTCTAAAACGTTTTTTTCAATGTCAGAAGGGAGAAATATATCGGTTTTGCCTACAATCCCTCAGAATTTTTTTTTTACATTTCTAACGTTTTTAAAAACTATATTTATCTCAAAGGTAAATACTGGATAAACAAAGGATAAATAAAGGACTGTGTGTTTATTGTATCCTCTTTCTTATGAGACAGATCTATAAACATTTCATTATCGTTTGTCTTTAAGAAAACACAGTCAATTCAATAGTGAAAAATTATCCGTATATCGTTATGATCTTTGCAAACGTGCATATTTTTTTTCCTTCTTTTAATCATGTCACGTGACAAACAGTTGATGTACGTTAATTCGTTATGCTGAACTCGGTTCAAACCCAATACATAGATATTCATTAGTACAATTTCCCTTATATGAAAATCCATGCTAGTAACAAAGATATCAACACATGTCTATTCTATGGTCAATTCAATGGGCTTGTAAGCAAATACAATTTTAAATTAAGTACAATACTGACTGATGTTTTTCAAACTAATTTTTACGCCATTGATTACACAATGTATAGTCGACAGTTTTTTTTTTCCTGCTATTTCCTGATCGTTACAAGGTGTACACGACAGATAGGACGGGTCGGCAGGTGGTGTTCATTCATCCATGGCGCCTCATTGATGTTATTTTCTCATAAGCTGCCATGGATGAGCAAGACTATCTCCGTTTTTACGTCATTTTGCCATACTTGACCTCAAAACTATAGAGCCAACTGTTTGTTTGTTTGTGTTTTTTTGGCTGCTTTAAAAATGACATTTTTATGACATAATTGCGTGGCAACTAATGAGGAATATAATGTAAATATAAGAAATGAATTAATTTTTGAAGATTTATGCGGTATATGTTCTTCACATCGGCATATTTATCATATTGCTTATAAATATGCAGGTGCGAAGCGCCATAGTTCATAACCTCATAAATAATCAAAAATTAAAATCATTTCTTAAATTGACTATTGAGCTTAAATACTGTTTGCTCTATACATATATTTCATTTTGCCATATTTCAAGTTTAATCACCATACATTTCCTACCGATATTGCCAAACCTTTGAGCCTACTTTTCAATTCTAAACGAAATTAAAAATGGTCCGTGTAACACTTAACAATTCAAATTTCTAAATCGATTTAGAGTTTTAGAATGTTAATATATTAGTTCAAAAATCTAACTTTCAAAAACTCAAACTGATTTGGTATATTGAAATTTAATATTTTAGTTCAAAAATCTAAATTTTCAAATTTCCAGATAGGTTTTAGAATTTTAATATTTTAGATATTTACCTTAAATTTTCAAAGTTCAAATTACCAAAAACGATTAATGGAATTTAATAGTTTGAGTTTTTAGTCTACCGTTTGTTCAGAAAGTTTACACTTAACAATCTAAAGTTCGGTAATATTTTTCGTCTTTCAATTATTTGAAATTAGCTTCAAACTTCTAAAATTCTACTTTGAAACGTTTAAGATTTTTAGAAATTTGGAATTTTGATTCAAATGTTCAAATTTCTAATAACTTAACACTTTAAGTTTTTAGAATTTTACTTTAAATATCCAAAATTTAAACCAGGTATAGAATTTTTTATTTTGGATATTTAAAGTAAAATTCTAAAAACTCAAAATGTACAAACGTGTTTTGTTTATTCAAAAGTTGAGTTTTTAAATCAAAATTCTAAATTTCTAAAAATCAAAAGCGTTTGAAAGTTGGAAGTTTGAAGTAAATTTTAAATAATCAAAAGACGAAAATGTTATAGAATTTTAGATTGTTAAGCGTAAAGTTTCGAAACAAACGGTAGATAAAAATCTCAAAAGTTTAAAATACAAAATTTGTTTTTGGAAATTTGAATTTTAAATATTTAAGGTGAAAATCTAAAAACTAAAAATGTTGAACCTGTTTTGAAGTTTGAAATTTTAGATTTTTGAACGAGAATATTAAATTTCAATATACCAAATCAGTTTGAGTTTTTGAAAGTTAGAATTTTGAACTTATATATTAACATTCTAAAACTCTAAATCGTTTTAGAAATTTGAATTGTTAAGTGTTACACGGACCAAAAATTTCGATCTAAAACTCAATCTTTTTGATTATTCTTATGTGTTTTATTCTTTCAGCCGGACACACCATTACTAGTATTTTCATTAAAGTTCTATTGAGTCCTTAGATATTTCATTTTAAATGATACAAAATACGACAAGCCGAAATCTTCAGTTGGCGAAATAACTTCAATTGCATTATGAATTTGTTCCAAGACTATGCAACACTTTCTCAGAATGGATTAAATGGTCATGTCATTTCTACGTCGATACGATATATCATTGAAAGTTTGAGATAACACCACAGAGTCCAACACAACTGTTTCAAACTTGGATATTTTACTTGAAAAACACGTTAATGGAAATCTAACATCCAAGCTATATGATACACGTGATGCCTTTAACTTTTCTAACGTCAACTTCCCTTACTTATGCAGCAATTAATATACCTTAATCACCTGCATATGGAGTATATATAAATATAGTTGAACTGATATGCAAGACATGCTCTACGTATGAACAATTTCTAAAACGAGGTAAATTATTGACAAGCAAGTTGATGAGAAGAATATCAGCAGTGTCGTATAAAGTCATCATTTTGTAAGTTCTATGGTCGATACAACGACATTGTCATTAAATACAAATGATCCTTTGTTCAAATGCCGACCGACGTTTTTCATACTAATTATAAGTCCATTATTTTAACACCGAATCGACTACAGATTTTTCAGTTATTTCCCGATCTTGACAAGCAGCACAAAGCGGGTGTGACCGGTCAGCAGAGGATGCTCACTCCTCCATGGCACCTGATCCCACCTCTGATGTTTCGGAAGTCCCTGTTTGCTCTGCTACTAATTTGTATTGTTTAATATATTTAATGTTAAATATTTTAATACTTTGAAATTGAATACTGTTCGTTATCTCCATATCCATGTTTTTTAAAAAGGTATATATGAATCTTTCTAAGATATTAAGACTGATTTGCGAACCATGTGTTATTTCATTTTAACTGAATCGAAGAATTGAAAATGCCATTTTCAGTAGTTTGTCATGGTTTGAGCTAACAAGTCATGTTAGAATATCGTTTAATTTTGAGTACATGTGCTGCTAAGTGATTTTGAGACTTCTTGGAATTTCCTGAACTTTTTCATACGTTGAATTTCTTTATCAGGCATTTGCTGAAGGGGATTTGGTCCTCTCCAGTCGATTCTTCGTGAGCTGGGCCCGATATTTCTAGGCTAAATAAATCTTCGTGTTTTCCGAACATTTATGCAAGGAATGGTTTATTGTTTTTACTAGAAGAAGCAAAAAACAAATAAGCACAAATTCATTGCTTCTATTAAATTCACTTTCAGTTGAAAATTTTACTGCGTAAACCGCTCATAAAACACGCAGCAATTTTGTTACGTGAACCTGGCTAAGTATTTTTTAAATATATTTTATCCGAATGGTAATGGTTGCTTATAGGGTATTTTGATATCTTAATTGGTCAACTGCTACATTGAACAAAAATTATCTTAACATTTCTCATATATTTTCTGGAAAAAAAAAATCTCTTCACACTGTAAGCTTCTTCTCGCAACACAGGAAGTAATGCAAATCTAATGGAGAAACGGCAAATTTTAGGATCTCTAGTTACATACCCTTAAAATAAAATGAAGAAACATTTTCTCCCCATTGCCAATGATTCATTTTTCCTTAACATTTATGAAAGTCCAAAGAAGAAATGTAAAACATAGAAATGAAAGATTAATATTAGTAAGAAGAGTTAATTTTGTAAGTCACGTTACGAAAGAAAATAACCATGGGTATGCTCTGCACAGGAGAAAAACAAAGTTAATAAAAAATAAATTAAAAGATAAAGGAGTATATATGATAAGATCCAATTCTGGCCCCCTAAAAATCGACATTTTAGAAATTACATTCAGATATGTTTAATTGATATTTATTTTGAAGAAGAGATTATGTTAGAAATATTTCTAATATATTTTTCATATTTATAAATGTATGCACTCTCTAGCTGTAAATGACATGAGAATTAATTCTATTTTTGCTTTTTAACAAAAAAGCCAAAAATATGCCTTTTTCTTGATGTTTTTTCTTATGGAAAACATAGAGCGCAGTGAAGAACATACATAATTTTTCTGTCAGTAATCAGTATTGGATAGATACATCTTTTGTAAAAATATAAAGCTTATTCTAGGCTGCGCTCTATATTTTCTGGAAGAAAAACTGCTTGGAAATAAGCAGTTTTATACAAAATATGCTAAAATGGCGTGAAAACGTGATCTTTATGATGTTATATTTCTAAAATAACGGCATTTTGATAACAATGAAAATGACCAATAAAGGTCGCATATATAGCTGTACAAATTAAAACTATATATAAAGAAAAATTACGGTATTCATTTTAAGGGGCCAATTCAGACACTTACCATATATCGCTCTTTAAGGATGTTTTAGCAACTAAGAAACATTTTTATTAAAGGAGACTAAATAGGTCTCTTGAAAAAAACAAAATCGACGTTCTGCAAAAAAGTAATCAATAAAAAAGTAGACTATTTATTTATTAAATAGATAAACACAAAGATAAGACTGACGGTATTTTCTTCATAAATGTTATGTAAAGCAGTAATATTTTACAGAATAAGCCTGAAAGAAACAACGAACAAGGTTTCATCAGAGTTAATCGTGCATCAAAACAAAAAATATGTTAAGGAATTGCAAGTCAAACTAGATATTACAGAAAGTGTACAAATAAAATCATTGCATGATAAATTTTAATGTATTAAAATCTTTATCCGGGATTTAAAAGAAAATTAGTAGATTAAAAGTGAGATACAGTTATTTGTACATTAGTTTTAACAGGGGATTGTTACCTATACATGTTGTAATGAAATTAAATTATTATTTATCAAGCACATTTTACAACAACTCTTAAACTAACATAACATAACCTAACAAATAATTGTATCTCACTTCTATTTTCAATAACCGTGTAGTGTAGGACAGCGCCGCGAGAACTCCATCGGCATCGAAAGCAAGTTTTGTTTTAACTTGCCTAGATAGCCGAGCTGTCTAGCGCGCTGTTCCTGCACTGCTAGGAGGCATATTTCGAAGGTTGAGAGTTCAACGCCGGGCTGGGGCGGGAGTGGGTATCCATGTAAAAGTGAATTTCTTTGTGCTTTCTATATTAATATTTCTTCACTTATGTTAGTTTAAGAGTTTGGATCAAACTTTGCAACTGATGAGATAAATGCAGTTGTCAGCATGACAGGACAAATTCCCTAGTATTTTGTAGCTGCGGTCTGTAACAGGGCTGTTAAACTGTCTGTGTCAGTGCTGTGCTTACAAAGAAGACATCTTCTGTCAGAGCAAGTTTTAAAGCCCCCGTAAGTTAATGGGTTGTCCAGTCTGGTTCTTACTACCATGTCCTTTATTTTCCTAGGGCGTCTGTGTGTAGCAAATGGGGGTTCCTTAAAGATCTCTGCCATTCGTTTGTTTGAATTGATAATTGGTAGATTCTTTTGAAGGAAACCGCTAAGGTTATTAAGGACGGGATGTTATGTGGTTTCCAGAGGGACCCTGTCGCTATTGTCTTGTTTTCTTGTAGCGTAATAGGTTTTGCTTCTCATCAATAGCTGCTTGTACGGTGCGGGCATTGTAGCCTCTTTTGCATAAGTGGGACTTAAGAAGATCACTTTAATCCTGATATGAGGCAGGGGACGAACAGTACATATGAAAATACAAAATTTGACCAATTCTTACACTGACAGCAAATTATGAAATCAGGTAATATTATGTGCAGAAACATGTCGAGGTTTACAGTGCAATTATGTAAGCACTAAAATAATGTCATACTGTATACAGGGTTATTTTTGCCCCGTGTTTTTTTTCGCACTTTTGTACTTGTGAACAATTTTGCCCCTTTTTAAATTCGCCCAGTCATAGTTATGCCTAAGAAAGTATGCTGTGTAATTTGAATTCGCCCCGTTTTAAATTCGCCCAATCAAGGAGAGGTCGAAAAGGGCGAAAATAAAACGGGAAAGAAAATTTCCCTGCATACAGTATTCATATGTATGTGAAATGCATGCTTCGCATACGCAGCACAGTTAAGGTTACAGTAAGGAGGCGGGGCCTAATTTGTACGGGAAATGTTAACTATGACGTCACACATAATAGAAGGTCTTCAAAGTACCACAAAATGAAATTATTTGCTATTTCAAACAGCTGGATAGCTGTATACTACATAGAAACTTACTATTACATGCAGTTTTGTCGTTTGTTAAATCCCACACAACAGTATATAAACGATGCATCGATTGCAATGCACTTGTCAATGTGACGTCATCTCGCAAAAATGACGCAGTTTGTACACAGTGAGAGGCTGATCAAGTCACATTTTGTACGATGAAAAATGTCTTTTTTTCTCAAATAAAATATTATTTGCAGTAAAATAAAAAGCCGTGAACTTGCAATGTCTATTTTAGTATTTTATTTATAAACTGCACGTGCATTCTCCAGACAAGCGATACTGTCGTGTGTTTGTATGCAGTTTCATTGAAAAAGTAATGGAGGGGCCCTAATAAATCGATTTATTGCAAGGGCATACCCTCAATGTATCTTTTCAAAATTTTACACATAAACTCAAGAAGCATTAAGATATTTGAGAAGTGCTGCGAACCTCTTGAAATCTTGCACATAAATTAATTATAGCTATATTTAATGAAGTTGACCAGCAAAATATTCAACCTGCCGTCAAACAAATTAAATTTTACCGATTAAAAAAGGGAATCTATATAAGTTCGCAACACTTTCACAAACTACAGATAGTGTTGAAAAGGATTATAAATTAACTAAGATTTTTAACTTGGTTATGCCCTTGCAATATTGACATTTATAGATGACCTCTAAAATGCAAGTATAATTGCCAAAGTCATGTGACGTCGACATCACATGTGAAGTCTAAATAAAAAATCTAAATGTCCCCAACATGTAGATTTAAACCACGTTACATTTTTTTGATATCAGAGAATTCCTAAAAATAGTCGCCCATCCTAATAAAGTATGTATTTTTCTTAAAAAATCGCCGATATTTCCATTTGTAACCCTAACTGTGCTGTGTACATATGATGGAATCCATTGGTTATTCCAAAACTTTGACCAATATTGACACTGACAGCAAATTATGAAAAAAGGTAAGATAATGTGCAGAAAAATGTTGAGGTTTACATTTAAATTATAAAAGCACTAAAATAATCTCATATTTAAATGTAACATGTGACATGATATATTGTGGCATTTACCAGAAATTTTATCACATGCATTTAGTGTTTTCCCTAATAACCGGCAACCGGTCAAATTAACCGCTTCAATTTACAAAAATGCGGCTTTAATATAACAATTTGTTGTAAGGTCCACAGGGATTTTGTTCATACACCTCATACCCTAGACAACTGATCTCTAATCCTTTACTTAAAAGGAAAACACTGATGCACAACCATATATCATCATATGTGCAATGTACTACTTATCCTTATTATCCCATTCAATCAGATGGGAGGCATGGAGGACAACACTTTTGATGTTCTGAAGGTACTTCTTCATAAACCGGTGGTCGTGGCGAACCCATCGTGGCTGCTGTATTTTAGGTGAACCTCATCAGTGGCCAAGTATTTCATGTCTGGGTTCCACGAACTGCAGTGGTGCCAAATTAAATTATTGCTGGTGAACTGGTGACATTGATCATGTGGAAGATTATTGTTGTCTATCACTTTAATTGTAGGGTCGCCTGCTTGGATGGATGTCTGCTAACCAACTTACATAATTCTCTTGAGCTGGCTAGCTCGTGGCCCCAATTAACAATTTAAATGTATGTTCATTTAGCCGTGAATTATCCAAGTATGTTTCTTTTAGTCATAAACACCCAGTAAACTCTTCAAAGAAGTAGAGTGTGCGGTTTGGGATATCAGGTTTTTACCTCCATGCCTAGTTATTGATTGAGACAATTGCACAATCAATCTAACTGTTCAAACTGGCAAATCATCTGAGGTTGTGTTACAGGAGTAGAAAATATAGCTTCAAATGAATTTTATTCATCTCTCAAAATTGACAACAACCTCGTTTTTCCGCAAAATTAAATTAATTGAGCACTCGATCCCGATCAAGCCGAACCCGATCCAAACATGAGTTCGATCCCGATCTAGTCGATCCCGTTCTTAATACATAAAATACATAACAACTGCAATTTTAATCTAAATATGTCAAAAACAATGTAAAAAAGTGTATATAAAACATTTTATGAAACATAAAATTCTATTTTTCCGTTATAGTTTGACTTTGGGGGAAATACTGTTTCTTACCGAATAAAATCCTTTGAAATCTGCACAATTGAGAATGTTCCCACATAAGTTTCAAATTTTCTGGCACATTACAAGGCGTTCTAGAAAAGAATATTTTTAAAATATGCCACTATAATTTTCACTATTTCTTAAGTATCTCTCCTTCAAAGAGGCTGTAGCCCTTCCTTTGAACAAATTTGAAAACCATCCACTCAAAGATGCTTTGTGGCAAGTATGGTTAAAACTGGCTCATTGGTTTTTGAGAAAAAGTCGAATATTAGAAAGTTTACATACAGACAGGCAGACGGGCGCACTGCAGACAAAATGTGATCCGAAAAGCTCATTTGAGCTTTCAAATCAGGTGAGCTAAAAATACTCATTTTTGAGCTGCATGATTATGATAATCTCTTTCAAAGTAGAGGTGCGTGAATAATTCTGATATACATACCCGCATTAATGATAGAAATGATCAAATTTACATTTGCTGTCGCCTTCCAAAATGAACAACTTTTTAAATAAATAAATTAACCCAAAATTTAGCGGAACAACTTGGTATTGGGTGATTAACTTTTTAACGTATTGTCACTGCACACTGCTGCGTCGTATATTCCATTCAAAAATAATTTAGTAACGGTTTCAATTTTCATGAATAAGCTTTTTTGTGCGCGTCGAAACTGCTAAATAATGGAGCTTTTTTTTTTTTTTTTACATGCAATGTACACATAAAGTAGCTTAGTATTAATCTTCAAACAAGACACAAAAATACTTAACATCCTTGAAATAAATTAAAATACCAAAAGAAAAACGATACAAAATTAAGAATTCACAAATTATCCCTTTTCATTAGAAGCTTATCAATGAACAAAATTTCCGGCAAAACCGTAACCGTCATTGATTCGATGACCATTAACAATAAGTCCAAACTGTGAAGCATCGGTTGTTGACAAAACAAATGTTCCACTTTGGATTTTAAAGATACGAATACTGAAATGTTTAGTTAGGGTCACTGCGGCCTGGTACACAGAGGTGTAATGAGAAGCTGAAAATCCGTTAATCCGTAGATTGTTCAGTGATTGTGATTGAACAATCACGCAAATAAAATTTTCCTGATATCCTTCTGGTACAATAATCTTATAGTAATCGAGATACTGATGAATTCCTGGTACGACCGTCATGTACGGATGATAACGATTGGATTTAGAACCCATTCCGAAAGCAGTAACAAGCACAGGCTGATCTGATTCTATAACTGTTGTCATATTTGAAGTAACTTCAATGTTCTTGTATCCTTTTTCATTTAAAAGAAAGTTTGAAACACTGTTACCGACACTGGAGTTAATGGAACTACTATTCTCACAAAGTACTTGAATTAATGTCCCGTCATTGTTATAAAAAGGTGGTACAATGTATTCAGTATCTATCTCGTTTGTCGGAGGAAGCTGTGTTACCATGTGACTGCAACCATTTCTCAAAGTTTGACATCGATTTCCAGAAAAGACTGCAATAGGATTTGTTGACCTTATAAAGGTTCCGTGGTATGTGCGATTTGTAATGTTTCAAATCTTTCTAATATCACGGTGAAATTATCCCCGTCACTATATGATTTACCCTGTATAGTGAGAGGAGTATTAGCCTTAAATTTGAATGTAATCTCTACAGTTGTCCTGTTATAGAGTGCTCCGATAGCAAATTGACTGTACCTATTTGGATCTGTTGAAGAAATGATATATTTGTTGGAGAGTTTCTGTGTTGGAATAATCAGAGTCCCATCGTTTGAGGACGTATAAAATCTATCAAAGATTGTTACAGTTGATAATTCTGAAGTCTGTAGTATTAGACCTTTAGGTTCAACAGTTAAATATTCACAAACAATGTCGCGGGGAAGGGTTAGTGTGAAGCTGGAGGTAAAATTATTCACCAATTTAATGTTTGTATTCAAATGAGGGGATGTTAATATTTTAACTGTTGTTTCGTCGATTGACGTTAAGTAAATAGTCAAGTTCCCATGTGCAAAAGGATGATTCATCATAAATAGGATAAGAAACTCACTGCCTCTACTACCTGTAATTGAATTTTAAAAAAACGTAAAGTAGATAAAGTATGTATTTGATTGAATTTTCCAAATTAAGATATTTTACCAATTATCCTTGGTGCTTTAGTAGTTGATGGTGTTACTGTTGTTGTCGAGGAAGTTGAGGTTGAAGAAGGAACTGTCATATCACCGCCTACACATAAGAAAATTGCGTGTACATTTTTTTTTTTGAAAAAATATTAATTATTAAACTACCTACAATTCAGCGAATTTTACGACATTTCAATTCGATTTTTATAATTGTTTAAAACTATTTAATTTTAACAATATAATTTTGCATTCAATCTATCAAACGAGTGAGTTCCATGTATCACAATACTCACAAGTGTAATATTTAATGCTTGTACTAATTATTATTATTATACTTTCATGTTAAATACTAAAATCTGATTGGTTTAGACACCGTTAACAATCTGTTGTATTACCTTCAGCCTTAGCAACACACGTGACAACGGGTAACACAACGGTAATGCAACATGCGTGGAAATTATGCGCGTACGGTTCACCATAGAATTCTCAAAACGTCAGATGCGCGTTTGAAAGAACCGGAATAAACATGACGTCAATAAAAGCTTGCGTTCGATGTAGCTTACTGAAAACAACAAACGCCAGACGAAACGTACTTGCAAGTGCAGAAATAACAAAACTTTTGATGATAAAGGACTCGTAGAGTATTAAATAAACAATAAAGAGGTCAGTAAATCTTTTCCAAAGTAGCGGGGAGTTTGAAAGCTTTCTAAACGTGAATGAAAAGGCGATCGATGATTTTTATTGCTGACATAGTAAATCAAGAAGACGTCATTCAGTATAATAAAATAAATGGTGCCTGTTTTGGAGGGAAACAGTTGAAATTGACACCCCTCGGAAAACCATTCTCAACCTCCGCTGACGCGTCGGTTGACAATGGTTTTCCTTGGGGTGTCAACTTCAACTGTTACCCTCCACATCGGGCACCGTTTATATAATGTATAATACGAATTGTATTGTATTCCTGCTTTAACATAATTAAAAAAAAACACTTATGTCTCCCTATTTAAACATGTTTTCATATTGATAAAATTTATCACAACCCTCTTGTTTTTCTGAAGAAGTTTTTTTCTATTATAGGTATATAATCTCTTTAAAGCTTAGCTCCCCTATCTAGGACCGATTCTACAATCAAGGTCATGATCTGAAATAAAAAAAGAAACTAATTGACCTCTCGTATTAGAATATACAAATTCTAGAGATGGTTTGGGGGTTTTTGCAGGCACTTTATCACTGACATGTGTACTTTAATGGAATATTACTTTTATCAAAATTAGAAACGTAATTTGCAAGATATATATCTGCTTTGTGAGTATGGGTAACACATTAACATCTAAATCCCATTGCATTCTGAACTCGCTTCAGTTAAGGAAGCCCTTGAAAAATGTAGATTAGCAAAAAAATCAGCAGGGTTTTGATTTCGCTCTGTTTGCCATTCTTCATTTTTCGGCGAATTTAAATCCATCGAGAATATCACGATTAGTTTTTAAAAGCGTTTTAATGTTTGTACGAAATTTTGAAGTTATTTCTTGCAGCATGAAATTAAAAACATTGCAATTGGTACTTTTTCAGATATCGTGAAATTTTAACACCATGGAATTAAAATGACTTACAGAATAAGGACTTAAAAAGGTACATTATTTCGTCTGACTGGTTGCTGTATTTTCTTTTACATAAACTTATACATTCAAGGGGAATATTGTTTCTAACTGCACTAAAATGTTCAAGTGGTGATTTAGACATTGCCTAATGATTAACAGATTGACGATATATTTATTTTTAACGTAAGAATAAATTAATAGCATAATTGAGACACTGACGATACCTTCCGATTGACCAATTAGGTAAATGAGTTAATTGCATAACAATAGAGTACCCCAAAATACGAAATTTTTATGCTTAGAAAAAAGGCAATTTTAGCTTTTATCTGAGAAACAGAGTCTAATGCTGACAGACGTTTTTCATACCAATTGTTAGTCACCTAGGTTTACAATGAATTGACGACGGATTTTTCCGATGTTTCCCGAACATGACAATGAGCACACGGCGAGTATGACCCGTCGGAAGGCGATACTCACTCCTTCATGGCACCTGATACCACCTCTGATGTTTTGGAGGTCCGTGTTTTCTCTGCTCCTGTTTTGTATTGTTCTATGGACTTTTGATCTTGAATATTGTTCGTTATCGCCATACGTTTCATGCAACACTATATACAATTTCACTGCTAACAATTATAACAATTGATTTATAAATGTACTTCGTTCAAAGTTTTGTAAAATCTTTGGTTTGCAACTTGCTTAGTCTACAATTTTTCCGAGAAAAAAAATTGAGGTCAAAGCTTATTTTTCTATTGATCCACTTAGCTGAAATTTTCAGTAAATGTTTATTCATCATATTTAAGTTCATCTTCTTTGTCGTGAAGAAACTAAAAAAAACATTTAATGCATTTGCTGGTTTTGGGGCTATTTCCTAGGTAGTTTGAATGAAAAGTGGTAAACGAAAAAAGGCGACGTTTGATGACGTTACGGCGCACCGGAAAGCAGTTCATTTAGATGTAGTAATGACGTCCTAAGAAACATTAAACGATGTCACAGTGTAAACAATGTTACAGGACGATTCACTAACTCAGAAAAATAAAAAAAAAACTCCATTAAAAAATTTCGAAAGGATTAATTCATTATGTAGACACTTAGAGGGGTAATATGGAAATATTTGGGGTCCTTGAAAAAATGCATACTGGGCGAGGCTTATATGTTTTTTTTTCAAGGACCCCACATATTTCAATATTACACCCCAAAGTGTCTACATAACTAATAATGTCAGGTACAAACTTACCGAAGACATGTTCAAAACAACAAGATAAACCATCACACATATAATTCATAAATTCCATTTTGGTCCCGTGTCAGAGACTTGGATACGGTGTATGTTTATCCATGTAATGTTTTACTGATACACGTTGCAGTAGATAGTTCCCGATAATTAAGGAATGTTTTTAAGTTTTATGAAAGTGTGTAGATCACACAAACTTGTCACGTAGGCATATTTCATAAATCGCGCTAATTCACATTTCATAATTCATATTTATAGTGATTTAAAAACATTCCTTATATTTACATTTCACATATTTAAAAGCATAAGTAATACACTCAGTATTTGGATTTCTCGCTGCCCTATATCGTTGCATTTTAACTAACGTCGATGTAACCTTATTGTGACGTCACGTTGCCGTGCATATTTCTATGCATGAGTATACTGAAGGTAGGTCGCGGGTTTGCTTATGTCATCAATTTTGGTACACAATTTAGACGGTTCGAGCGGTTGTTTTGTGCACATTTGATAATGACGTCAGTTACGTCACAAAGGCAAAGTTACGTTGTTTCTCGATTAATTCTCTGCAAATGACTTCAAGTCTGTATGAATCAAGTAGATTTAGTGCATGCTATTGTACGTAAACCTCGTACAATATGTACATGTTTTATAATTGAATTTCAGTCTGAATTCTGATGTTACTATGTTATATCTTAGGACTAATTAAATACAAAACCAAATGAAAAGAAAAAATTATATTGTAGTCTAACTAAACTGGTAAAAGACAATCAGATTAAATCAGCATTAAAGTTAGGGCACACAGAAAAAATTTATCATGAATAAAAACTGCTAAGCAAAAAATTTGGGGGGGGGGGGTGGTGGCGTTATTTGAAACTCAAGTGAACATGCGTATTGCATCATGACTGCCAATCCAATCGGTGCGAAAATTTGCCTATACTTTTCAGGATGGAATCAATCCTCGGCACTATAAACGGATCAAATTTAATTATGTTTTTTTTTTAAATCATCATCATCAATTCATTATCATTATTGTTTGGTTGTTATGTATTTAAATATCGTGTATTCTCCTGTTTTGCTGGCTAATAAATTATGAAATGCATTTAAAAATCAAATTATACAAACACCTTGACTGTAAGACCTATAAGACACAGTTAACAATTCACAAGTATTAGTATCATTATATATATATAATATATGATATAAATAATATATATATCACTTAGGGCAATTATGTTAGTGTAAGAGTTCTTGTATAATGTGCTTTATAAGTAATAATTAATTTTATTACAACGTGTATCGGTAACAATCCTCTGTTAAAACTAATGTCCACATAACTGTTTCTCACTTCTATTCTCAATGACCGTGTGGTATAGGGCAGCGCCGCGAGAATTCCATCGGCATCGAAAGCAAGTTTTTTGACTAGCCTAGATAGCCAAGTGGTCTTGCGTGCTGTTCCTGTACTGCTAGGAGACAGGTTTCGAAGTGCGAGAGTTCAAGCCCGGCCTGGGGCAGAAGTGGGTATCCATATAAAAGTGAATTTCTTTGTGCTTTCTATATATATATTATTATAAAAAAGCTCAAAGTGTGAAAGATAAATGCAATTGTTTTCCATTTTGCATATTGAAATTTGAGTAAGAGAATTCGAAATTAACAAATGTTTGAGATTTAGGACAAATACTATAGCTTGTGGCTAACATAGAAAGAAGATTGCTGGTACCAGCCCCCCCCCCCCCCCCCCTACACACACACACTTCCGCTTATTTCCTCAGTATCGGGATGTTTTTCTTACCGTTTTCGAAAAAAGAGTGTTCAATTTTTTTGTGTTACGCCTGAAATTCTATTGACCATGAATTTTCTAGAATTGCAGGTCCTATATATTTTATCAGTCACGTTGTTGTCGCTGTATATTAATTCTCTTGCTCGAGAAATGTTTATAACATCCATTCTGACTTAGTGATTTGCTTTAATTTCACATTACTACTGAAAATAAGTTGCTGGTCATCCTAATATATCACCGCAATAAATTAAATGATAAAATTAAAGTTTGTATCGAAGCCATGTTTTAAATCTTGCATATTCTAAAGGTCAAGATACTAAACTGGTACTGTAAATGTGACAACGTTCAACAAATGACGTTGTAGAAATAAATGACGTCATAAATGCAAAATTTTGGCAGTTTAAAAGAAAATTTTGAAATTATTTAGCAAAAAATCTAGCGAGAAGACATATTGATTTTTTAATATTAATAGTTTTAATTTTATCCCATCTTGACATTCTTTAATTTCTGACTAATTCGTCTACGTCTTAAAAAATAAACTTTTTAAACGAAATTATTTTCACAAAATTGGGTTATATACGTTTCTCTATGTATATTTCTACGCTTGAGCGTACACAAAATTGGTAGTCAAATCAATTTCACAGTTGGCTTTGTAGAAAAACACAGCGAATGTTAATATTATAAAATGACCTCCTTTCTTCCAATCCCTTGCACGAACCCCAGTAAAAAAAAATGCAAGCATAATATTTATGTTTGCACAATGTGATTTTAATTTGATGATTGCATGTACTAATAAAAAATACTTATCTTTACAGGAATTACTTTTCAATGAACAAAAACAATAAAACAAGAGAAGACTTAAATAAATGAATGACATTAATTTCAATGTTCAAGAACTACGACAAAAGCTAGACGTATTTAAAAAAAAAAGATGGAGAGAAAAAAATCTGCGAAAAGGCACAATGTCTGCAACGTCACATCTTTATGACATTTGTTCGTTCTAAAATAATTGCCATAAGAAACTTTTTTTACCTGGTGATAGTCATTAATGTTTTAAAATATCGCTACCTTTCTCTGGTTTTGTTGAATTTAGTGTGTCCATTGGTTCTATTGTCTTTGAAGAAGATGTAGTAACATCACCTAATACAAATGATAAAATATATTTATAATAAATTGAAAGAATAATATGTCTTGTAGACCAACGTGCAAACCAAGGATTCTTTTTCATTATAAATGTCTGTTCTTCAAGGTAGCTTAAGGATTGGTTGTATAAAGCGTAGAAAAGTGATATGTTTTGATGTTTTTCATGATTAATTATTTTTTCGAAAATTTAAATTTCGTTAAGTTTTTCTTCTTGAGTCTTTAAGAATCTTCATTTGATTTTTTACCACTTTTAGAATGCTAAGCACGACGTCTCCGATCAAATGAGGACTACCCATAAGAATGATCACTTTCCTTACACATAAATATGCAATTCACAATTAAGAAAGAACAGTGAATGATAACGCAGAGAAAATTATAAGTATTAGTCAATCCGTATATTTTACATTTTAAGAATGAATATAAGAAAAATGGTGTTCTTTATATATTCTATTAAAGTATACATCTAAGGAAATAGTAATCTTTATGCAGAGATAGATTTAACGACTATTTCGCATTTTCGAAACAAGCATGCAAAATTTCTTGGATGGAAATTTAGGAATGTCTTGTGATTTTGCAAATACACAGCGGGTATCTGGTTGTAAATGTTATTTGTCATTTTCTTTCTCAATATTTTAAAAATATTTTTAAAGCGAAACAAATATCTGATATTGCTGAAGCCCTAAAAGTGCAAAATTTTGAAACTTAAATGAAGTTATTATATGAATATCATGATTTCATCATGAAAAATAACAGGAATTAAGCGTACTCACATTGTGATAACATTTTCTTTACAGCAGAAAGTTCTTCCGCAAGGTTCTTCATTTTTACATCTTGGTCTATAATGTGTTGTTGCAAAAGACTGAGCACTGTTTGAAGAGTGTCTGATTCACTTTTTTTAATGTCTGTAGGAGATGGCCATTGATCACAACGAGAACACGTCACGAGCATTTTTAGAAAGAAGGCCCGCAGCCAAACTGTCTTTTTTGTCTCCATTTCAATTAATTTTTTTCACACCTAAAGTTTGAATAGAACAAGGAAAATATAATGACTGATTAAACATCTTTTTCATTTAGTTTCTATATTTCTTTTTATCCTGAGTCGGGAGAGGTCAAGCAAATTTTATCTTAGATATTGTTAATATTAAATCTTGAGAGACGTGGTACATGTGTATACTTTCAAATATAAAAAAGTGACTGATAATGTATGAACACATTTTGAACTCATGTAGTTTCTTACTTCAAAAAAGTGAAAAATGAGATAAAGATTTTTTGTCGATGGTAATATGTCTGTCTATGAATCACTCATATTATCAACTATCACGTGCTTCTAAAGTTTACAAACCAGGGTCTAATATATATCATTACACAGAATAGTTGTTTATTTGATAAGTGGGACTCCAAAGTGCGATGGTCTCACCAAAGTCTGAAAGTCTGCATTTATCCACAATGGTGGCGTGCAGACACTAATCCTAATATCCCTGGAAGGTGCAAACAATAAGCAGGAACAATAAAATTGATTGCTAGCTATGACGTCACAGCCTACTCCACTGCGTTACGAAGGCTATGCAGCGGCTGTAGACATTGTGACTGTTGCATTTTGGGAGTAGGTGTCTAACATAAACAATATGGCGATGTAGTATTATAAGATTAACCTGACAAAGGTAAATGGTTATGAATTGAGAGAAATCTAAAAAAATGATTTCATTGAAACTTTACAAGCGACAGTGCAACAAGTGTTGTAAGTGACTTAAGAACTTGGACAAGTATAATAATGACGTCTTTAGCGGAAAATGCAATGTTTATGTGCGAGAAACAAATGGGATTTTTATTTTCGAAGCCCAAACCAATTTTTACACGTATAGAATCGATGTGAATTAGTATTACCCGTGACTACTAGATCTACCGAGGATAATCATAATGATAAAATCTAAACACAGAAAATGTGTCATTTCATAATGACAATTCGATTAAGAAACAAGTTTTGTCTTTGATCATTTCTGGCCTGGCAGCATTTGATATGGATTGGAATTAATAAAACACAAAAAATGAAGGAAATGTATGCAAGTCGACAGGAATCATAATTACTTACGGATGGTTGATGCAGGTGTGCCTTAAAACATTTACTAATTTTTGTCATCAAAACTACACGTATTTACTAATCTGGATACCAACTAAGATTTTAATTTGTAGACTCCCAACAGTTCACCATGTATGTATTCCTATAGATATATCAAAAGGACATGTAATCTTGTGATACGAAGCTGTATTTCATGCTTTTGTAAAAACTAAGTCCTTTTCAACCTTGTAATAAATACAGCAGTTGATACTATATACATTATCTCTGTGTATTAATATTTTTATAGTTATGGTTAATAATAACCCATCATAAAGGACCATGACTTTGACACATCACATGGAATTGTGAGACAACTATAAATCCATTGCAGTATGGGAAAGAAGATGTGGATATAATTTAACAGCCATCAGACAATTAGACTAAGGTGATCAATGTTTTATTGATTAAAGGCAATTTACAGTAATATAATGAAATCATAACTTTTGAAAGTGTACTTGATATGTTATACATTACTTTTAAAACAATCTGATTACAGAAGTAGTTGCACCATCTAATCTGTTACTGTTTCAAGTATAATTGATCTACAATGAATAGAAAAACTAATGACATAAATCTTTCCATGAATAAGTCTTTTCAGTTTGAATCATATCAAGTGCATATATTATAATAATACTTCTACAAACTAAAAAAAAATGAATAAAATTAAAGAATATGTTCAAAATTATGTTTTTGTAGAAAACCTGGCAATTTAATCAAGCATTAACAGCTGTGGTACTATTTTTCATCACCTATAGATATAAAAGTGTTGGATTTTGGATGGTTGTACCTCTGTCAAGCTCTACATGAAATATAAAAAAATTTCAAGCCGTGTGAGAATCAGCCAAGAATATTCCAATGATGGATCAAGATACGCTGTAGTAAAATGAACATCAAATAAATGATTACTAGTATTTTGAAACTTTAGAAAAATCAATGTTAACTTTGAAGATCGATATTTGAGTGATTACATGTGTTTTTAAAAATCCACATAAAAATTGAAAATTTTTAGATTGTTATTGTTATTCCTGTAAGTGTTATTATCAAATCATGTAATAAATATTTTATATATTTATATTAATTTATCTTTCACTATACAAAATAGTAATTTATAATCATTATACATGTATAAATATAGTAATTGACTGAAAGTGACTGGAGAGCTACAGTGCCACCCATTGAAAAAAAAAATGTATATTTATTGCACAAAAACTTGCGCTTGGTAATGGATTAATTCGTCAAAATTCTTACCTTAATTGCAAACAATTTAGATTTCAATAAATATACTTTTTTTTTTTCAATGGGTGGCACTGTAGTAGGATAGTAGCTCTCCGGTCTGTCAAAATATTTTTTTCGGAGAGCTACAGTTCTGCAGCTACAATGTATGATGGATACTGACAAAAACTACTATATCAATGCATTTCTTTTTTAACAAATAAGAAAAGAGATTACTTGGGTATGCATGCCTGGAAGATTTTCTAAAAATATATACACTATATGCATTTTGAATTCAATATTATGGCCCTGTTCTTGCCCCAGGAGACATACAGATGCATGCCAAAAGTGAAGATAATTTTATTTCTTCTCGATATATTTCATTGAAAACGTTTTTACAATCACTGGCAAATGGTCAATAATTATTTTTTAAATCGAAAAATGTGTCAAAAAATAACTTATCTTTTTTGAAAAGTTAGGTTTTAGTAAAGGATAGTTCATCACAGTGACTTAACAACAGTTCTTAAATTCAAGATCAATGTTGAATATATAATTCATTGTAAGTATGCGACTTAAATTAAAATCTGTTAAGAAGTATTGCCATTCCAATGATTTTACAAAACATTGTTTTCAATGAAATATAAAAGAGAAAGAATAAAATTATCTTCTTTTTTGGCACACATCTGTACTTAGGACAAATCTGTGTGAAATGTAGATTTTTAAATTGTCCAAATCAGGGGCACCTGGGGGTAGGGTTAGGCTATAATAGAAGAACATTGTGCTATATGGGAATATATAAGGCCAAAATATAATCAGTCTGTTCATTTGGAATTACCTCACTTCTCATTGAAATATCCCTCCTTAAAGGAGACTCTTTTCAAAAAATAAAAAAAATAATGTATTCATTTCTTACAGAAATTCCAAATGAACATTTTTGAAGGATGGCCTTAAGAGAAAACTATGAATATTTTTTTCTTAATAACCACAGGGCCAGAAAAGATGAAACTTGCATGTATTTATTCCCTGATGTTAAGTTTGGGTTCTAAATTGTTCAAAACATGGCTGAGGATAGGGTGTGTCACAATGAGAGATGAAAGTCTTGTTAGCAGATTTTTTTTTAATTCACAACAAGTGCATCCTAAACAGTGGTACATGATTTGAACAAACATTTATACATAACCTACACTATAAAAGATGTTTTGAATTTGAAGATCAATTGTAAACATTGCACATTTAATTTTGTAGAACCTCAAAATGATATCCTAATGTGACCCCATTATTCTTCCAAGTGCTATAATGAAAATTTTATTCAGCATTTCTATAACTACTTTTTATTCTTCTCAAATCTCAATAACTGGTTCTTGACATGAAATGAGTTTTAATCCTTTATTTTGTTTAATACATTATATTTCAAAAATCTCAAATGTGATAATTCTGTAAAAATTCAATTAAAACCAATTCACATTGATATTATCTTTCTAAATGATCTACTAAATACTAAATGTCAAGATTTTAAAGCTGATCACCCTATTTTGAAACACAAGCAATTTTCTTCTATTCATTTTGGAGAAATTTTGGATTGGTTTCAAGAGTTATGCCCCTTTTCCCAAAATAATGCTTTCTCCTCCTTAGATTTTCTTAAGACTTTTTCTACACACTTTTCAAATAAGTCGCAAAATATTTTGTTGCAATTAGCATAAATATATGCTAAATTGCTTTATAAGCAATATACATGTGGAATATAAATATACCTATTATATGCCTCTACATATAACAGTGGCACTATTTTACATAAATATTATAAATGCATAAAGTTTGACATAAAATCATTAAATCATGAAAAAACTAGTTATCAGAAATTGAAAAGAAAACTAATAATTTTAACAATTTGATTATTTTCATCTTTTTAGATCAATGGATGCCTTAATCAGAGCAAACAAACTTAAAAGAGCTGTACAAAATTTCAACTTAAAATCAAAAGGACACCCTGTTAATTATTTAAAACCTCATCAAATTAATTCATTGTACTCCATTCAAACCACTGACACTTTTGTTACTTTACCGACAGGATACGGAAAAAGTCTCATTTATGAACTTTCACCGTTCTATGCACAAGAGCTTGGAATCAGACAAAAATGTGTTATTATCAGTCCACTGAATGCCATAATTGATCAGGAAATTGATAAGTTAGGTCCCCTTGCAATCAAACTTTCAGAGGACTATCAACACTGCAATATTTCTGATGTCAAATATGTCTTTGGTCATCCTGAAGGTATTATTTCCAGAAGTGGTTTTGGGAGTCTGTCGTCCATGATCCAGAAGGATGAAGAAGTCATTGTGTGTGTTGATGAGGCGCATTGTATTCTGGAGTGGGGGAAGGAGTTTCGGCCAGTCTTCCAGAAGATAGGTTCACTTAGAACACTTCTAAAATGCCGGTTCTTGTTTTTGACAGCGACAATGACAGAGAGAGGTGTCCAGGAAATAAAAAAGCTGATCGGACTCAAAAATCTAACAATAACTGGCCAAAAAACATGTGTAAACGAAAACATCTTTCTCTCAATCAGGCATCGTCCAGCAGCATCGGGAGGGGAAAATAACGTCACCAAGTCTTTTGAAGCTTGCATTAAACCTCTCCTCATCGAACTATTCTGCAAGCAGGATCAATTCCCTCTAACTATAGTCTATTCAAATCTGAAGTGGTGTGGATACGGAGTGGTTGTGGCAAAGCGTATTCTGAAAGAAAGAATGTACAATGGTCTTCCACTGCCACAGAATTGCAGAGTAATGCAATTTCATGCACCACAGTCAAAAGAGGTAGGTATTGTATTTAAAGTCAGTTTTATATATTTAACAAGACAAACTATGACTGAAATACAAATGCAATTTTGTTTGATTAACTGTGAAAAAAAATACCTTAACTGGAAATTCCATGATTAAGCCAACATATTGGAATCCACTATTGAGGAATGTTTCATCATTTACATCCAGTACCTCTTCTGAAATAAAGCAATTCTCAAATAATTTAATATATAATTATACAAAATTAAATAAATGTTTAAATGACAAAGTATATCTTCAAATTACCACTGTCACTCAATTTAGAAGTTTACAAAATTTTAGATGAACCCTTTCTATTATTGCATTATTTGAATATCCTGAATCCTCAAATACCTCATAGTTTTTTCTTTGTCCCATCAAGTTTGAGATAACAAGGTTTGACTGTATTTCATTTAGTGATGCGAATCTCAAGAAATTTAACAGACTTACAGTTAGATCAATATTGATTAACTTTGATAATCAGGCAATTATTTTCATAACAAAATATAATAATTATAGAATATCCAAGAACTGAATAAATAAAAGTATATTTTGGGCAATCTTGTGTGTGTATTCATATTGACTATAAACTTGTTAACTTTATTTTAATTACTAAAAATCTTTAGCTTAATTACTAAATTATGTAAAATGCTTGACATGAAAAACGATGTGCCCGGTGGCAACTAACTTCAAAAATGCTATTTTTAGCATATAGATCAAGGTCACAAGGTCATTGACCTTGGTGTCTTTTGAAAGAGCTTATAAGTGAAGTATGCATAACATATGAAGTCTCTACCCCTTACTGTTCAACAGTTAAGCAAAAGTTGACAACAGCCAGAGAGACAAACAGATAACAGACAAACTGATAAACAATCAAACAGGACAATTTAAAACAATATGCACCCCCCATCTATTGACCCAGGCACATAAAAAATAATTAAACAGTAAAAGATTATGCCAAAAATTATATAAATATAAAAAACAGGATAACATGTATTTACTGTTAGTTGCATGCAATTAAAAAACTGAAAGTCAATAGTCACAAGTGTAACATCTTCCTTTTTTCCCTGCTTTATTCTTGCTATAGTAACTGTGAGTTCAGGCAGAAGCAGGTGTTTCAAGAAGCTTTTTAGCATATACAGTACAATTCAAATACATTATGTATTTTTTTCTTAAGCACTGTTACAAAACCAACTGGATAAAAACATTCCTATCAATATATTCTTTTCAACCCAACTACTTTAATAAATAGAAAACCCAAATATCCAGGTTTGTGGACAGAAATCCAAATAGTATTTATTTTTTATATTCATTTAATATGTACATGTATATAATTATATTCATGTTCAATACTGGCTATGAGCAATTCAACACAAAAGCACACTTACAGTACTAACTAAGGTTATGAAGACTTGTTAATGTAATAGCCTTGCTACTTTTTCAAAGCACAAATTATAAAAGTAGTTTAAATAAAAATACAAATTACATGTATATTTATTAACTTTCTGAAGGCCAACATTGTCATTGAGCAATGCAACACAAAAGCATGCTTACAGTATTAGGCAATGAAAACTTAATAGTTACATGTTAATATAATAGCCTAGCTAGTTTTTCAAAGCACAAAATATAAAAGTAGTTATAATAAAAAATACAAATTAACTTTAAAAAAAAAAAAGTCAATTACGCAGTTTGCATGTGTTTGTGAAACACTGATGCCCCCGAAACTCAAAGGTCAAGGTCAAAAGGACAAAGTGCTGGTACCCATTACTACCCAACGGAAGCTAAGTCTTGTTTCGAGGAATACACCTATGAAATATAAAAACCCTAGTACTAGCTGTTCAAAAGTTATTACCAAGGTTCAAGTATTTAAAAAGTGGGTCAAACTCTTATGTCAAGGACAAAATTATTTATCCCAGGTGAAAAGTCTTGTCACAATGAATACACATGTGAAGCATGAAAACCCTAGCTCAAACTGTGCAAAAGTTATGGCCAAGGTTAAAGTGTGGTATTTTTGTAAAAGTTGAATCCCAAGGTCAAGAGGTCAAATTTGGTGGTACCCAAAGAAAGGTCTTGTCACAAGGAATACTACTTTGAAATATGAATGCCATAGCTCCATCCACTCAATAGTTATAGTGTATATAAAAGTTGACAACAGACAGACAGACAGACAGGACAAAAACAATATACCCTGGGGATCTTTCGATCCTGGGGCATAAAGTGTGAATGAAGGCGAAGCATTCTCTGAAATTCAAACCCATTTCATTTTGCCCTTAAACTACCTGTAAAATTCAAAATACACATGTATATATGTACAATATGTTGATTCTAGATTTCATTCGTATACAAGTCTTTCACAAGACTGTAGCTCTACTGATCTTTATTTAATTAACAAACTTAAGGTGAACTTACATTTCAAACTATGGTGACAGCAAAAAAAAATAATGATCCTTGGATTAGTCTCTTTTGGGTCAATTTTTAATAGCTATGTGACTAAAACTAGTATTAAAGAGTAGCATTTTGAAAGATTTTCACAGAATTTGCTGTTCTTAGTAACCATGACACCATTCATTGAAATTGAAACTAATGAAAAAAATTAGGAATTTTTTTGTGTAGTCTACCTATGTACCTGATATATTGAAATCAGACTTTAAAACCTTACTGCACATCTACATGACACCACCAACCATCTCCCAAAAGATGATTAGGCTGCTGAGTAAAATGTAGGAGGAGTTCAGGGAAGAAAAGTGTCAGAAAAAACGGACGGACACCACCAACAAAATTTGGTGTACGGAAAAATAATAATAATAATAATAATAATAATAAGAAATCTCTTCCAATTTAGAAGAAGTTCAGGGAAGAAAATTGTGACAGAAAATATAAACGAACTTTCTTTAGAAAGTGCGGGTATAAAAATTAATTTTCATAAACCATGGCATCATTGTTCAAGGGAATCAAAAAACAATAAACAAAAAAAATTACCGTTAAGTGTAGTCTATTTGTGAACCAAGTTATATTGAAATTGAAACAAAGATATAGGCGGAGTAGAATTTTGAAAAAAAAATATTTACAGACAAACAGGCAGCTAGAAGGACGACATTACCTTATTATGGCATATTAAATAAGACATACTGTAAATATTGTACCAGCTACCACATAATCATGCAATATTCACAGTTCAGGTAAATTGACAAAAATAAATAAATGAATGAATAAATAAATATCTACCATTTAGCAGATAAATGACTGACAGACAATTTTGATGAGAAAAATAAGTCAGCTTACCAGATCTCCTCCTAATTAAAAATTTAAAAGAAAAACAAGTTATGAATAAAAGTGTTCAGTTAGAGACTGACATGTCTCCCACCGTTCACCATTATTCAAAGTATCAGGGGAGGGGGAGGGGGGGCATGAAATTCAAAATTTTTGTTCCTCTTCACCTGCAGACACTATATGCTAATTGGTTGAGCAGTTTTAGAGAAGAATTTTAAGCCAAAAATGTTCTAATGTTAACACTATGACAGATGAATACAGATAGCAATAGGTCAACTTGGCAAAGTAATTAGAGCACCTGCTCTAGAGTCGTGAAGGAGTCAATCCGGGTTCGAATCCCACTGCAGTACGTGGAGACCGGTCCTTCGGATGAGACCGTATAAATCGAGGTCCCGTGTCGCAGTTGGTGCTGGCATGATAAAGATCCCTTCCTGCTCAATGGCTCTGAGTGCCGAGTAGGGGACAAAATTTGCAACTCTCCATTGGCAAGAGGTGGTGTCTCCATATGAGTGAAAATTCTGGAGAAGGACATTAAACAATATACAATCAATCAATCAATATAATCAATATTTCCTGTCATTTAAAAGAAAATTTATATTCTGCTAGCCATGTATTAAGAAATCTTTTGTATTTAATGCTTAAAGCATATCATTACAAGTTTAACACTACTGATATCTTTACAACACAGGTAAACAGTTACATCCTTGACTGTCTCAGAAATGGAAGTGTCAGTGTCCGCCTCATATTTGCAACAGTTGCACTGGGAATGGGTGCAGATCTGAAGCATGTAAGAAGAATTGTCCATATTGGAGCACCCTCAACATTAGAGAGTAAGACAGTAAACATTTAATAATTTTTTGGGGGGTGGGAGGGGGGATCTGAGATCAATAATACAAATGTGTTATGAAAGGGAGATATCTTCAGTTTATCACTTAGTCTTCCCTGTATTATATAAGTAAAAGACAAGAGACCAGATTTTCACACACTTCAAATTGAACATCAATCAGACAAGCATGACAAGAAAGACAAACGAACAAAAATTAATCAGGATGAATAAAAAACATGCATATTTTTTCAGCATATGTACAAGAAGTAGGCAGAGCTGGACGAGACGGCGATTCAGCTGAAGCAGTGCTCTTTTATAATGCAACTGATGCTGCTGGACAAAACATGACAAAAACAATGAAAGAATTTTTGGTTTCCCAAGTCTGCAGAAAACAGTTCATAGCAGATTATTTCGGAGCAAAATATACTGGTAGCCATCAATGTTGTGACATATGTTCACAGGTCACCAGTAAAGTATTGCCCGTAACCTCTGATGAACAGCAACAAACTTGCAAGGAGCTTTTGAGACAGTATGTTATCGCTGACCATTCTGGAGAGTTGGAGTTCTGTTTAAGGGAAAAAATTGACTGTATAGGACATAAAAAATTGACTTAGTGATGAAATACTTTGACCTACAACCTGAGGTAGCATATTCCATAATGACCATTGTTCAGCATTGTCTGCACAATTCTAACTGAAAACATTGTACCATAAGGTAATCAAATCAATTTTCTATTTTTTCAAGTTGAAAAAGTTATTCCCCTTTTTAAAGATGCTGAGATAGACGTTTTTGTTAGAAAAACATTATATTTCTTCTTAATTTCAATACATTCTGAATGGCACTCATATCGAAAAATTTTTACACTAAGGCTACTGTGGACTTTATATACCCACCATTTTCATCTTAAAACAAATTTGGTTGAAATTGGCTAAGAGAAAACTGGAAATTTTCAAAAGAAAACATTGGATAGCAATAAACTGCCGTATTTAATTTTGAATTTAATTTTTTAGCTGAGAAACTATTCATTTATTTTTGTTTGCCTAAACTATTATATTGATGAGAATTTCTTTGTACATAAACACTTTAATCGAAATTTCATATCAGTAAAGGATTTGTCTTTCAAAAACTAATATGAGTGTAAAGATGATATGATTGACTACATGGCACTGAAGATCATTGGCTATATCCTGAGATAATCTACCATTGCCAGCCTACTACTGGACTGACATTATGTCACAGCGACATCAGTCAACCTACATCTTTACAAATTCACTCAACATTGAATGTCTTTTAAATATATACATCATTGCTGTACAGTAAATTTTTTCAAGACCCAATATTCAAAATTTGGACGTTTTGAATTTGATGAATAATTAAAATTACTAGTAACTTACTTACATAAGCAATTTATTGTATTGAAAGATGATATGATTGACTACATGGCACTGAAGATCATTGGCCTATATCCTGAGATAATCTACCATTGCCAAAGTACTACTGCCCTGACTTTATGTCACAGCGACATCAGTCAACCTACACCTTTCATCTAATCCAAATAAAAAATGTTCAACAATTTAGGTATGTATGTATATAAATATAAAAAAATCTGATTTCCAACTATCCATATGTGAAAAAATACTTTCATTATATGTAACAAGTAAACAATATTCAATGGCATGAACACAAAGTAGGAGAAACAGACGACCAGAGTGATTCCTGACAACTAAAAATCAGATTTGACCATTTAAATGGAAGAAAACTTTTGAAAAAATTGACATTAAAGACTTATCGAGTGTTCAGTTAGAGACTGACATGTCTCCCACCGTTCACCATTATTCAAAGTGTTAAAAAAAAGGTGATGGACACTAATTTAAAGGGGAATAATTCTGAGGAATGACATATGTTCTAACAGAGCAAGTACACATTTTATGCATCTTCAAAATCTAGCAAATATTTGTGATGGTCTATCCAGGCCTCAATACGATTCTTGTCCAGCTTAACATTAAATGGTGCAAGAGCCTTTTCAAACTGTTCAAAAGATCTACCATACTTGGTGTCAAAGGGCCTGACCTCTCGAAGATCTTCTATAATGTCTATCTCATCATCATCAGCAGATCTGACCTTGTGTTTTGAGTACCTTACAAGAACATTTGCCTCTTTATCAAAATTATTTGAAATAATGTCCATGCCACTTAGCGCTTGCGTTTTCTTTAGTGTAGATTCTTGTTTGCAATTAGGGGAGGAATTCTTCAGCAATTGCTTGATTCTCTTAACAACATGTTCCATCTGAAGATCTGCTGGAATATTAGAATCAATTTTGCCTTGACTATTGACAAATAAGCCATAAAGAACCTCATGTGCTGTGCGCAAGCTAAGAGTGGACTGCTGATGTGCAAGAAATCTAAGAATTTCAAGTGCATACTTACTTTGATTGTTGGCCGTTTTAAAGGCAACCATCATGTATTTTAAAGTAATCAACAATCTATCTCTATCAGGTGTTTTGCACACATCTAGGAACTGCATAAAAAGCAGTCCAAGTTCTAGAACTAAGTGACCATAATGTTTTACCCTATCATGTTGTTCATCTTCTTGAACAAACACAGTTCTTGTCTGTACAGATGTGATCACAATATTTGCCCCCCCCCTGGAAGTGTGACATTTAGAGGAACAGCTCTGCGTTCTTCAATTTCATGCATTTGTGAAAGGGAAGCATCTGATTTTTGTGCAAAAACATATTGGTCCAAAAATTCATCCAAAGTTTTCTCTACCCAATTTTTTCTCTCTGCCTTAGATAAATCTGGAGGAAAAATGTGTTTTGTGGGATTGTCCAACTTTGTATTCATGCCAAAGAAAGAGCACAGAGCCTCCACTACATAAGCTTTGAGAAAGGACAAAAAGAAGTCCTTATCCTGGTCGTAATTGTTTTTGACATCTTCTTTGACATTATCCCTTTGCCTCAACACTCGCTCACCTTCAATAGTACCTTTGTCACTGCCACATTTGTTGTACAGTTGGGCAAAAATCAATTTTAAAAAGTTCATGGCAGTATGCCATAACTCAAAAGTAATAGGAGAAAGGTGATCAAATCTTTCTTTGGCGGAAAAACAACCCGATTTGAGACTTTTGGCCCCAGAGAACCTTTCGCGAGTTAGCTGATCCCCACCAATATGAATTGGTCTAGCATGATCAAGATCAATGCCTGCTTGTCTGAAGATGTTCTCTAAAGTATCCTCATATTCACTAAGAATTTTTACGCAGTCTGCATAATTTTGTTCATTCAGTGGCAGAACTTTGCTGGGCATAACAACATTTTTCTGTTTGTAATAATGAGAATACTGACCTAGTATATGTTTGGGCTGCCCCTCGTAGAGGAATGTTAAGTGGGGAAGGAAGGTCTTGGCTATTCTTGAAATGAGGACTTTGTAATCGTCTTTCAATTTTCTTTCATCGTTTGCTGTCGGTAGGAAATGGGAAACATCTAGGTCTCTTGTCCTCCCCTGTGGAATGTCTAACAAATCTGGAAAAGTTAGTGTCTGAGTGATAAGACAAGATGCAAACCAATTGCAAACTTGAGGTTTTGAATCTTGTCTTTCACTCTTGACACCAACAGTAAAATTAACATTATCCCCAATAAATCTAAATGATTTCCCTGCATGCAACAATGCTATTACTTCATTGTTAAAATGCCCCCCAAAATCATCAAGTAGTCTGGAACATACATCAGGGGATGTTGAAACACCTAATTTCTGTAGTCTGTCAAAAACCTTTTCATGGACCTGCTCCTCCATCAAAACTGTACTTACAACTCTTTGCAATCGAGATAGCTCATGGAATCTCGATGACATTAAAATGCTGTATATGAGACCTAATTTTGGAAGGAGGGAGGAGACAGGTTTTCCTATTCGGTTGCTAGGGACTGCTACTGCTAGTAGGAATTTGAGGAGATCTGGTTGGCACTGACTCATTTCCTGCATGACATTCTGAAATGAAAATTGTTTAAGGTCATCATAATTCTTGCTGAAAAGATAACTATCTGAATTTCTGATACATTTAGTTGATGCATTCAACTCAATTTCCTTTGACAATTTTCTTGAAAATTCTGATTTAAATTCTGCATCACGAAATAAATAATCAATAAAATCCCCCTTTGTTTTGCAGTTTAAAATAACATTAATACACTCCGATTTTTGATCACTTGAAAACATAAAATCTGAACCCAATCTGTCCAAAAGAGAGGATTGTACTGATTTTTCAGCTTCAGTGGTGGTGTCTGTGTTTTTAAAAGTTGGAAGCTGCTCCATTTTCAGGTGAGGCCTAGGTTCCAGACTGGAAATGAAACAGAGAATAAATTAGTATTTCCTTTTGTTCCACATTTTTATAACAAGCATAACACATGAAGTATAAATATAAGAATGCAACAATTATCATTAGATATATTCAATGGATATAAATTACCACTTAAATTGCAGAAACAATATATTACATATACTTTCCTCCTTTTACTCCAGAATAAAAAACATGTTTAAAAAAACTGAAAAATGTATTGTTTTAACTCACAGTACATGCAATCAATCTTGCAAACAATGATGATTGTGAAATTTTCATGAGAAGTTGATGATGACAGGAACTTTTAACTCATGTGGACAAAATGCAGCCTTTTTTTGATGCCATAAGAATGTCATTGAAATACAAGATCTATTAAATCACTGTATTGACAAAGACATGCCACAAGCATCTGTATGTGGGAAACCTGACCTACAGAAATGGGCATCTCAGGATTCAGGAACCTGAATGTATTTACATATGCAAAATATTCATAACATTTAATGCCACCGATGCATTAATTCACACAAGATCCCACATACCATTTAAAAAAAATAACTGCAGTGAATCCACAAAACTGAAAAATGAAACATGATAACAAAATAATTTTTGTACAACAACCACTGAAATGAATAACTATTATTAATTCCAGTTAAGTGTGTCGTTTTGTGTTACACTGTACGACTACGTCATAACCTATAATGACAGCTGCACTCAAGATAAATAGTACACGCCTCCTAGTTTCTTTTTATCTGATTGGTTGCTTGTACAGCAGACTATTTCCATGTCAATGTTGATAAAAAGAGTTGACCAGTAACACAGAGGGGGCGTGAATTGTTTACGCTGGGTGCATCTGTCGAAAAAGATTGTGACGTGATGGAAAATGGCACACTTTACTGGAATTGATAATATTTGTTATTTCATACTTTGCATTTGCATTACTACAGAGTGAAACATCTGTCTGTGAAAACTGATCTACTAATGTATGCATGCTGTCCTGAGTAGATTCAAAGTCCTCCATTAAATTCTTCACTTTCGTAATTTTGCAACGGCACATCTGGGCTAATGGACAAATTTCATTCATATAAGTAAACCTGATGTTGAGAATGGATTCATCCCAAAGCATGTCTATTAATTTGTTAAATGCCTGATTTATAAAAATATTTACACCTTTCTGTGTTTAGAGTTCAAAAAGTACTTGAATTGCACATAGAAAAATTATTTAGAGGGTTGTCATTTATAATTCAATTCTTCTAATAATGCAGTATTGACACATCAACACATCCAGATATCAATTTTTGTTTTGGTAACATGGACTTCCAACATATGTTATTTTTATTATGTTTAAGGTTGTGATAGACTGAGATAGACAATAAAGTAGGTTTTATTTCAGTATACATAATAATTTTTTTAAACTTTCATTTGTTACCTGTTCTTGCTGTATTAAATGTTTTGTTCAGATCTTCAGCACATCCCTCCCAAAATTTCATAGTGCTGGCTCTGGGAATACCACCTGCTGTTTTAACATACTTCTCCAAAAATTCTTTTTCTTGATCACTCCATGGAGTTCTTGTCTTTAAAATTATTACATTTCTTGATACAAATATATGTCAGTGAACATATTATATAATGTGAAAGTCTAAATCATATGAATTTATGAATACCTGTTAACTCGATTAACATGTTTAAGATCACAATGAACACCTGAATTAGAATATAAAGTGATAATCTAAAAACTATACTTTAACAATTAAAAAAATTATATTTCAATACCTACAGTTGCTGTATAAGCCAACCACAGACACAATATATTTACCATGTGGTAAATATAGAATATACCCTGGGGCCCGCTTTACAAAAGGACTTATGACTTAGGACCAAGTTTAATTATTCATATAAATTTTTAATTAACATTATAAAAATTATTTTAAACCTTTTAAAAAGAAAAAATTTTTACACAGACAATTTCAAAGAGAATTATCAATTTTGCAAAATTTTACAATAACTGATTTCCTGTTTTTACGAAACAAGTGCCTGTGAAGCCAACTGTGAAATTGATTTGAATACCATTTTTGTGTATACTCTGACACATGTAGTGCACTTCATGAGAATCGATACATACCAAGTCTGTGTGATTCACACACCATTAACTCACACAAAACTTAAAAACATCCCTTAATTACACTCACAGATCTCTTCGTTTCCTGAATTGGTGTTTCACCAGTAGGTGAGGATCTCGCTCTTTTATCTGCCATTTTCTAGATCTTAAAATAATATATTGTTAATCTCAAATTCAAGTTCAATTTTTGTTTTCAATAATTCAAAGTTCATAATAATTTAATTTTGTTTGACTTCTGGCCTGTCATTGATTGAATTCCAAAAAGGAACGCAAATTATTCTGTATAATCTGGTTCGGTTTCGTGGATTATAAAGGGTAAACTGACCCAAACCAGGTTTCATAGAACAATTTGGCCGAGAATGAAAGTCATTCCTTAAATAACCCAGTCTGTAAATATAATATTATAGACACAGTGTATTTTATGGTAAATAAAAAACTGAAATGAACTATACATCATGTACATTTTACCATGTAAATAGCAACAAAAAAACCCAAAAGGGTCCCATCAATTACAGTATTTTTCTACAAAACCATTTCGCTCTTATAAAAATCCTTGATTGCTGAGTAAGATGGAACAATATACTACTTTAAAATCATATTTTCAAATCTAAGAGCGGGCACTATTTTTTTTTATGAGTGGTCAATTTAGATACATTGCATAGAATGCCGACCATGGTGCAAAGATATTTAGATATAAATCTCTTAAATTTTTTTTTTAAAATGTGAATCAAATTTATGGTATTTACTTTCTTGAGATCTTACTTTCTCAGTGCAATAGTTTTTTCAGGTTCTGGGATGATATAAATCCTTAATATTTAAAATTTATGTATTCTTGCATGGTGTCTTGTGCCATTTGTGGGGCGCTCCGCCACATTTCCCATGTTGATTTCAAGAAAACCTTTATGCTCTTATAAATTTGGCTATACTTCCTTGAAAGCTTGTGGCCTCTAAAGTTCAAAAACTCTAATGACACATCTAAGAGCAATTCGGTTAGATTTTTAATTTCAATGAAATGCCATCGATCCTCCTCGATTTTCTCGCAAAATGGATTCAAAACTGCAGTATTTCATTGTGAAATGTAAATCAATGATTAGCTAGGTTGTGTTATAAGAAATTAACTGATTTTATTCCAGTCTACAACAAATTTTACTTTCTCGTGTAGCTACAATACTTTGAAAAGTGGACGAAAACATACCAGACCCCCTCTATAGGAGGTATTTTGCTACAAACGAGAACGCTCTCTCTTCATACGAGTCCGTTACAAATGGCAAATTGTACTGAATATAATGTTTAAACTTAGCTGTAATGAATAAATATAGAAATGTCCCTCGGAACAATGTTCCTGACCTTCGGACTGAAATTAAAATCCACCAGTCGTACTTATTCTGCCGTCTGCTCCTCCATTTTTTACCCCTGTCACGTGACTTCCAAAATAAGTATGGCGTCAGCAGCTCTAAGGCCTCGATATCCGGTGAAGCATGAAGCGGTTCGAGGACTTATGTACTAAGGCAAAATTTCCATAAAACATTACAAGACCTTGTCAACGTTTTGCTTTCGATAAACCATTCTTGCATGCAAATTTTATTCTTTGGCACAGCCTAAAAATCTGTTTTAACAATCACATTGTCTAAAACATTTCCATTTCTTTTTTTCATTTGCTGAAGTGGATTGTTAGAGTGTTGTTAAATGCACTTTGTTGCGGTTCCTGACCTGATTTACATGTCTGTTTTTATCAAGTCAAAATTTGACGTTTATTTTCAATCCCCCTTTTTCGTTCTTATCCGCTTTTGCATGTGTAGTTTTAGAAAAGAAAGTAAGTTTAAAACAAGAAATGCATATCAGAAAAGGATGATAGACAGTCCATACACCCTTCACTGGTGTAACATAAGGTCTCTTTATGAGTGAAATATTCTCAAACGAGGCCTAAATCAACATATTATTAAACAATCATTGAAATCCCCATCCCCTGTAAAAGGTGGTTTACGGAAATTAATATGATCTATCAATTGTAAGATCGAAAAAATGTCCAGTAGTCCGAAAAAAAAATCAAATAGCTGGAAAAAAAGGAAAGAAACTGATCATATTTCAAATTCTTACCGTGAGATCTTCGGAAAATGACCCTTTGTGATTTTTTTTGTTGGGGGGGGGTGTATTGTTAACTATTAGTTAAAGGTTTATTCAATTAAGACTAACAAAATTAATGTACAAAAGATTCGATAAAAATAAAAATGAAGTGTTGTAAATAAAGAGCGATTTGAACGAAATCAGAGAAAAATACACAAAGCGAAAATATTTCGATGTGTCCTGTACTTAGATTGGTACATGAACATTTTATTGAGTTGAAATCCACATGACCAACAGAAATATTTGCATATTATTTTGGTATAACTTTTATGCATATTTTAGGTTAATTATCAAGTGTAATGGATTTTATATTTTTCCACAAATGGGAACAATTCAATTTAATTTATAAGCTATCAAATTTCTTTGTTTTAATAAACATAAAAACCGACTAAAATAATAATGAACTATTTTATGCATTCTTGTTAATGTTAGGTACATGTATATAAAGTCGTTAAAATTACCTGCGAGTGAATTTCTCTCTCTCTCAAAATTTTAAATCAGCAATGCAAATATGTAGTGTTTCACGTGATCTTAGATCATCTATACTGTGTTCTTGTCAAGTTGTGATTCTGCTTAAGTACATGCTTCGCACCACTTTAAGTTTCTGTGTCGCACTTAAATATGACCATGACTTTTTTTTGTGGCTCATGAGGACAAAAACTTTTCCTACAGACTGGTGTATTTGAAGTACTTGAATCATATTTTACACGTTCTAATTTTAATTGATAAGAGCTTTCAAAACCAGCCGTTTTATAGATTCTTCAAACTTGAGATTTGAACAGATATAGAAGCCTACGTATTACAATTTTTGAAATTGTCGCTTGAATTGTTTGAATAGATTTAAAGAAATGTTCTGGGTTATATGTATATAATGCCAACACATTTGGAAAGGTTTGGTGCAAATGTATTTATCATAATAATTTTTTTCGTCAAGACCTTAAATAATTGTTATCTGCTGTGACAGTGCATCACTTGATCTCAAAGAAATATATACGGATATATAACATTTTTGAATACGTTTTCCTCTTATATCACAAATATAATAAGTTTCGCTATCAACCCTGAAAAATACCGAGTCACACCGGAAACAGTTATGTCCGGCCGGAAACAGTTATGTCAACCCTCGCCGGAAACAGTTATGTCACTATTTCGATCACGTTCGCGTGTTTTTACGTTACGCATTTTTGCTCGGGTTCGAGATGTTATGACGTCGGTTGCTAAGCAAACGTAAACAACGAAGCGTTATTCTTAACGTCAAGAAAGCATTACTGGATTTTTTGTGAAAATTGCAACGATTTTAAATGATTTAATTTTTTTTTTATTTTAAAAATGTCATATAACATATACCACATGACTTCTCGGGCGACTATACCAAAATATTTGCCCCTCGGTGACAGGAAAGCCCTGGAGTGTTATGTAATAATAATAATAATAATAATAATAATAATAATACTTTATTTATAGAAGGTAACCCGATTAGTGCAAGCACTAGTCTTCCTCGGGGCCCTCTTTATAACACATATACAATGTATATACACAATAAATACAAATCACAATAAGGAGACAATAAAAAAAAATGGACAGTACATGCATGTTACCAATAGATAAATAAATAAATAAAACATACACACTTCACCATAGAGAGAGAGAGAGAGAGAGAAAAAAAGAAAAAAGAAAAATCACGTAGAACCATTGCGTTTCACAAGCAAAAAATTTTCAACACTTTTTTTAAATATTGTAAGGGATTGGGAATTCCTTATACTTATTGGTAGCTCATTCCAGATTATAACTCCTGAATATTGTAAAGAATTTTTAAATAAGTTAGTTTTATATTTTGGTAATCGCAGTTCGGAGTTTGTTTCAGAGCGTAACATGTATGATCCAGAGCTTTGAAATTCAAAAAGATTATGCATATAATCGGGAGACATACCATTAAATATTTTGAACATTAGAATGCTTTTCTGTAAATATAAAAGTTCATAAACCGTTAACCAGCCTAAAGTGTTAAATAAAGGCATTGAAGGTGTATCATATTTTTCATTTAAAATAATCCTAGCCGCTCGTTTTTGTAATCTGTAGACTCTATCCACGTGCGTTTGAGGACAGTTGCCCCAAATGGACAGACAATATAAAATTGATGGTAGAATAAAAGCATTATAAAATAGTTTTCTAGTATGCATTGGAAGAAACTTTTTAATTTTTCGTAAAGTGAATATTTTATATGTAAGAGTTTTGCAAACTGCATCTACATGACAAGTATATTGTAGATTATGATCGATGTGAATGCCTAATAATTTGTGCATTTCTACATTTTCAAGAGTATGTCCGGAAAGTTGTAAATGAAAATTAACATTTTCTAATTTAGATTTCTTTTGTTGTGTTCCCATTAACATACACTTTGTTTTATCAGTATTTATAATCATCTGATTTTGTTGGCACCATTTTTGTAGTTGATTGAGTTCATGATTTAGAGTTGTTTCAATATGTGAAATACTATTGCCATGAAAATGCATTGTAGTGTCATCAGCAAACATATCAATATTACAATGTTCAACACATAATGGTAAATCATTAATATACAATAGAAACAACAAAGGACCTAAAATAGAGCCCTGTGGCACACCTGCTGTGACTGGCAGTGATTCAGATATATATGCACCAATTTTTACACTTTGTGTTCGATCATATAAGTATGATTGAAACCATTTAATTGATATTGGATCGAAATGATAGCATTTAAGTTTTCTAATTAGTATATCGTGATTAACAAGATCAAATGCTTTGCTAAAATCCAAATAAGAAATGCCAACAAAATTTCCTTGATCTATTGCATGCAGCCAATTATCGGTTAGTTTTGTGAGAGCTGTCTGACATGAGTGAAATTCTCTAAATCCAGATTGTGCTTTCATTAGTAAATCAAAGTGAGAAGTAAAAATACGTATATTTTCTTCTACATGCTTCTCTAAAATTTTCGACATAGTTGGTAAAATTGAGATTGGGCGATAGTTTCCTGGGTCTGATTTATTGCCCTTTTTGAACAGGGGAGTTACTTTTGCGACTTTTAACTGTGAAGGAAAATATCCTTTGATTATGCTAGAATTTATTAGGTGTGTTAGTGGTTTGGATATTACACTGGCTGAAAGTTTAAGCAATCTAGGTCCAAGAAAGTCTATGCCAGCAGATTTGTTTACATCTAGTCTTTTTAACATTTCAGATACCTTTTCTTCATTAATCAAGGGAATTTTAAAAAAGTCTTGATCTCCAAGTTTCGTCTCCGTTTATCTTTTCAATTTGTCTGACTCAAATGTAGTAGACGAAAGATTATTCAACAATTTTTTCGGAATTTGGGCAAAATGTTCATTAAAGGCATTTGCAATATCCTGTAAATTATCAAGATCTAAGCCGTTATATATTATATTGGAAGGAGACAAGTTTTTGTCTGATTTCGAGGCCAGCTGATTTAAGTGACCCCACATTTCCTTTGAAGTAGAACTATTTTCAATCACTTCCTTATAATATGTAGATTTTGCATTATTTATTAAATATGTGACTTTGTTCCTCCAAAGCTTAAAATTCTCCATGTCTCCCTGTTTATGATATTGATCTCGTAAATTCCTAGCATTATTTATTTCTGGAGTTTAGTGCGGAATTCAGATTTCACACGCTTAGTTTTTACTTTTGCATGCTTATTGATTACAGCATTGAAAATATCATAAAAACAGTTTAAAATGTCATTAGGGTCATGCAGTAGAATTAATTCATCAAAATTTGCATTCGGCATCGGGTGACATAACACTCCAGGGCTTTCCTGTCACCTCGGGGCAAATATTCTGGTATGTCACCCTCGAAGCCAAGTGATATATGTATAATAACAAATACAATTCAAGCTCAAACGTCCATTCGAAAAAAGCAGGAACAGAGCATATAAAAACCTCTAAAACATCAAAAGTTGGATAAGATGCCATGTATAAGAAAACACTCTTTCAAACAGGTCACATCCACCATGTGCTTATGACCCAGATATAACTAAAAAATCGGTAAATAATTCACTGCGTTAAAAATATAAAAAGTTCAACGCTTTACAATGGAATGTATTTTTGAATCATTTTGAACCATTTTTGATCCAGTATTATGTGTGTCTTTGATGTTATGTGTTTATTACATTACAGACACTGCAAGCCATTTTGATTTTAATTCAACAAGTGCTGATATTAGAAAAGCCGTGATCTGTCAGAGTATGTAAAATTCACTTAAATCTAGCTGTAAAGTAATATTCACTTTAAACAGGTCTAGGGAAAAAGTTTCCAGAGAATTCATATTTGTCAATACTATAATGGCGATACACAATTGTTCTGAAATTTGTTTCGTCTATTGTTGTTAAAAATAATTCGAGACCTAAAAAAATACAGACAACATAAAATCCGCTTACATATACAAGGCTCTTGTACACAATTTGGTATTTGTTAACGATTATTTATTTAAAGATTATTTATTTTGTTTCGTTGAATTACAATTCAAAAAAAGATTAATTTGATTTGAATCCGTTTGGTATCTTTATCATAAGCTTTTAGTAATTGATATATTAATGAACACCAGGAATGACCGTCATAAAAGGATCGTTACGTTTATAATCCATTCCGAAACCGGAGACTCCTACCTTGTCAGGGAGAGTAAAACTATCCTTTCATTTGATGCAAATTCAATGTTCCATCCTTCTGTTCCATCCAAGGTTCAGTTCGTCGTAATGGTTCCAACACTAGAGCTGACATAACTCTGATTTCACCTTATATCTGAATTATTTTTTTTTTGGATTATGAAAGAACGGGGGATATATCTAATTCCATGGTAGGTGAACTGAGATTAGATACATGAACTAATTCATTTTGAGCTGTTGACATATATTTCCACAGAATACTGCTATACTGTTATAGTATGTCCCATTCAGGTCGGATATAGGGTTCACTTGAGAGGTTGCAAATAAACTCTATTATTTGGAAGATATCCCCTTTTGAATATGTTTTCCCAAAAAAGTGTAACTGGAATTTTTTCTCTAATTTTTTATTTAGTATTGATTTTAGTTCCCTCATAGATGGTCCCAATAGCAAATTGACTCTTATAATAATCACTCACTGAACACTAGACGGGTTTGTTAGAAAAAATTAAATGTTAAGTCGCCGGAATGTTTCTTGGATTGTCTCTCAAATATAGCAAACTTTGATATAATTCCAAAGGTTGTAATACTACAGTCTTTGCTTCAACTGTCAAATATATATAAAAATTATTTCATAAAGAAAACTTATCTCTGTGTTGGCAGCAAAGTGTTGTCTGCTGTAAATTGCTGTTTTAATATTTGCTTTGAAAGAAGGACTTTGATATAATTCCAAAGGTTGTAATACTACAGTCTTTGCTTCAACTGTCAAATATATATAAAAATTATTTCATAAAGAAAACTTATCTCTGTGTTGGCAGCAAAGTGTTGTCTGCTGTAAATTGCTGTTTTAATATTTGCTTTGAAAGAAGGTGTTTTTTAACACGTTGGCATTTGGCTCTTTGTTATTTGTAAAGTAAATAGACAAGGATCCTTATGATTCATATTATGCATTAAAAGAAAAAGAAATTCTCAGCGTTGACTACCTGTAAAACACTATAATGAAATAGAAAGTATAAAGGAAAAATGAATCTGTATTTAAATACGCAGTAAATATTTAGGTTAAGTTTCATTTCAATCATTATTTTACTATTAATAATAAAGATTACATGACAAAAGTGCCATTGGCCACAGACAGACAGACAGACAGATGGACGGACAGACAACACGAGATCAGAAAAGCTCACTGGCGCTTTCAGCTCAGGGGATTTTGAAGAAAGAAAAGAAAATGTGAATTCATAAAAACAATATTACTTGGTTCATAATAGGGGTAACTATTAACACACCATTTGTGTTTTCTGGAATACACAATTATGTAATTTATGCCTGAACATTTTTCCTTGATCAATAATAACTATGCATAACCAAATGCATATGTAAGCAATAACAATTGTTCAAACGTAAACCTATAAGAAAACTAGAAAAACACATCCATTTTTTTTTAAATCTTGACAGTATTCATTGAAAGCAACATTTGTTATTTAAATTTTTCCAAAACAAAAAAGAGGAACATGTTTATCAGTTACATGTTTTGGGATCCAACTTTGTTTTTTATTTCGTGAAAACTACATCATAGAATCTCTTCATTTTTTATACAGTTATGTGACTTTAATTGACATCAGTGTACATGTCAAGTTCAGGGAAAATCTACCGTCTGGGTTTTATATATTTTTAGGGACCGTCTTAAACATGTTAAAAGGCAGAAACATTATGAGTATTGGAAATTGATAGTAATAAACATGAAATTACTTTGTCTAGTTTCTAAAGGGGGGTTTTAGATTGGCAAAATTGGAGTACTACAGAATATGAGAAATTCAACGGATTCATGCAAAACCAAACCTAAGAAACATAATTGCAAAATTCTCAAATGTTTATGTTTAAATTTTAAGATTGATTGTGTATTTTTTAACGTCCCTCTCGAGAATTTTTCACTCATATGGAGATGTCACCATATTCCGGTGAAGGGCTTCAAATTTTGACCTTTACTTGGCACTCAGGGCCATTGAGCAGAGAGGGATCTTTATCGTGCCGACGCCTGCCGCTGACAGGGGGCCTCGGTTCTTAAAGTCTTATTTGAAGGACTCGCAACTTTCACTTCAAAGTGCCGAGTGCATGGCGAAAGAACAGTTGCTCCCAATTTTAACGACTAGGTCAGTCGCGGCCGAGATACGAACTCACGACCTCCCGATCACGGAGCGAGGTGTAGAACTTTTGGAAATTCAACATATTTAAGGGAGAATTTTGGGCAAGCCTGCGCTCGGGGTAAACTTTTTGAAAAAGTACAAAACACTGACAGTTTCCTTCACTGTTTACGGGTATTTACATGTCATTGACCTCATTGTTACCTGTTTAATATTCCAATTTACCACGTGATTTGTAGACTCAGGTAACATTGTGAATACAAATCAAAGTACTCAGAAGTACAGAGAGCCGGGCTCATTTACAGAGTAGAATCGATTTCTTACTTTAAATCTATCAATATAAATGATAAGACACTGACAGTGAGTTTTTCAATCCTAATACCATGGTCCGATTTTGTCAGAATCAGAAATAATCTGGTACCGCAGCTGAATGTAAACAAACAGGACAGTCTGGTTCCCTCTCCTGCTTTACCTCGTATGTGTAGAAAACTACGGTAACACTGATTATCAAAAATCCTTACGCTAATGAACTATGTTCTTTGACTTATGAAGTTTTCAAAGTCATTACTACTTATGTTTATTTATATAGATAACACTTCGTTTTAATTTTGTTGCTTTATTTAGCGTTTGTATTATCTCAAAAGCGGTTGAGAGTAAGAATCATATTTTTGCACGTAACTTCAAAATGGCGAGTATGGGGTCAACATCCTGCCTTGAACAGGATCACATAAGCCGGCAATTGCTCTTTGAGCAATAAGCCCGGCTAAAATCGATAAACCACGTGGTTGTAGATTCCGTCGAAAGGCGTCCAACTTAGACCGTTTACATGTACATTTTCAATCAATCAACATAGAATTATTTCTTTTTTGTCAAGTGTTTTAATAGGGTGTCGGAATAATAAATTGGAAAAAAAATGTAACGATATTTTATTTTTAGTCCTTGGATTTAAGGGGCACGTTTAATTAGAGGCTCAACGAGTTTCGAAGATTTAGCTCCCATCTTCGAAGTAGCATATCATTCCTCAGAGTATTTTTGATTGTAAAAAATATAAGGACACGGGATAGAATATGTAGATTGTTTAACACTGGCATGGATTCTCACTGGTACCCCCCCCCCAAAAAAAAAAACAAAAAACAAAAACAAAAAACAAAAAACAAAAAAAAAACAAACAAGCAAACAAACAAAAAAACAGAAAAAAACCCAAAAACATTTTATTAATAAAATTGTTCTAGTGATAAAATATCACCACATGCAGCATCACAAAAATATTCCTTACACCATTATTTGTGAGAAGTACGGAGTATTTACTGTACTTTAAAAAGTACGAATAGAGAGAGAGAGAGAGAGAGAGAGAGAGAGAGAGAGAGAGAGAGAGAGAGAGAGAGAGAGAGAGAGATGTTTAAAATTGCAATACGACACTAACCTTTTTAAAAATATAGAAGTTTTTCTTAAATATGGTTTTCCCCGTTTTCATATACAAGTAGGCTCGGTTTATTTAATTTAGTGTTAAATTTCCACCGAGAAACGACCACAAGATGGTGGATCTGGATTTATAGGGATCATATACATCTCAAAGATCCTCCCCCAGTACCATTTTCGTAAAAAAAATTTAATTCTTGAAAATTTCTTTGTGTTCATTTTGCTGTATACAGTTTGTATTTTGTATCGAATTCCAAAAGCCATTATAACTGGCTAAATATTACATGTTTTCAATCGATCGATGAAATGCCCCGCCCACACTGAATATTTATGTGACACAATTAAAACCCAACTCGGACATGCGCAACATTCCGGAATTAACATGAAGTATATGGCTTTTAAAATTACCATTTATAAAACTAAGATGCCGTTTTCAGTGTGGATTTTTGCAATAATATACCACAAAGATAACAAAGTATGAGTTAGGTGTAAAATAATTAACATTTGAGTTAACTAGATAAAGTTAGAGGGGTCCGAAAAAGGGGCCACGGCACTATGCTTAAGTGGAAACATTCTTTGTTCGTACTAGGAACTCGTGGGTAACTCATACATACAGGAGATTCAATAAAAAATATGTTGACAAAATAAATGTTTTTGGGGATGTAAATTCGTGGATAAGGGTGTCCCACGATACCCCAGGAACATTGATGACTCCACAGTATGTATTTCTATGATTTCATCTTTAACTGCCGTTAATGTTTAAAACACATTGTTTCCCACTTTGAAAATAATTTATAAATATAACTTTATACAGTTTTTGTCCGACATGATTAGTAAAACATGCAATAATGATCAGGTATTCACATATAAGACAATTTAAGCTAAAAAAAAAAGCGTATTCTACATTACACATTGTAAGTGACACAGTGAAAACATTTACATAAGTAATACAATGAATTGGTCATAAATGAATATCAATCAAAAAAGCATTTAAACTGCCTTAATAAGTATATAGTATAATAAAATTCTTGTCATTACTGTTACATACTCATTACTGCTACAAAAAGGTTACATTACCGCTTCATTGCCTCTACTTGTCTGACAAGTAGAGGTCAAGTCGTTTTGATTACGTTTGTTGGATTGTAGCAGAAAAAAAAATTAATCAGTCTTTCAAACTGTACTAGATACAAAAACTATTCATATTAGAATAGAATTATTTATATTTAACGAAATAAATTTGCCAGGAAGTAATCTTCATCGTCGAAAAGTTTAAGAGAGTAAATAATTCCCGGTGAATGCATATCCATCATATACCCGATGACCGTAGACTATTAATCCAAATGTTGAGTTATTAGTTGTCGATATAACAATGGGCCCGCTGTCTACTTCAAAGGTACGAATGCTATAAGTAGTCTCGAATGATAGAGAGCTGTGACGCACAGTTTTATAATGATCTGTAGAGGAATCATTTATTTTTAGGTAATTTGTATATTTTTGTTGAATTATCACACAGATATAGTTATTTACATATCCGTCTGGTACAACTACATTATAGTAATCAACATATTGATTGACACCTGGAATAACGGTCATATAAGGATCATTATTTCTGGAACCCATTGCAAAACCAGTTACAAGTACAGGGTTATCTGACTCTACAGTAGTAGTTTCCACTGATGTCACCTCAATGTTCATGAATTCTTTTTCATTCATATGCAAGGTTGATGAATTCCTACCTTCGTTGATTTTAATAGAATTCTGGCTTTCTCTTATCATTTGAAATAATGTCCCTAATTTTCCGTAGAATGCGGGGATGATATATTGTTTATCAAATTCGGTAGTCGGGGGTAACTGAGAAACCATGTGACTACATGCTCGGATTTTCAGCCGCTGACATCGGTTCCCTGAGAACAAAGCTATTTGTTTTGAGGACTCAATAAAAGTCCCAGTAAGATCAGAAGTATGCATAATTTGTAAAGTTTCATATTTATTTAAAGTTGTTGTTAGTACATCCTGGTCTTCGTATGTTCCACGAAGTAGAGATATTGAAGTACTGGTTTTCATTTTAAATGTAATATTAACGTTGGTTTCTTCATATAAGGCTGCAACAGCAAACTGGCTGAGGTAGTATTCGCTTAATCCGTATGGATTCGTTGACGACACAAGATATTTTGTTGACAATCTGTCAGTTGGAATAATCAGCGTCCCATCGTTGGTTGTCTCATAAAAACTATCAAATATTGATACGGTGGATAGTTCTGATGTTTGCACAAGCACAGCCTTGGATTCAGTCGATAAATAATCACAGCTTAGCTCGATCGTAGGGTAGTGTGATATTGGAATAATAGGAGACATTAGTTATAACGTCAGTTGCTAATTTAATGGACGCATTAAGATCACTTGAAGTTGAGATATTAACAGACGCATTACCGTATGTTGTAATGTATGTTGTTAGGGATCCTTTTGCAATTGGGTGATTTTTCATGAAAAGAAATAAGAATTTTCTGCCTCTACTACCTACAATAAATATCAACATTGAATTTGAAATAAAAAGAGCGTACAATTATCTATTTTGCGATAAAATTTAAAAGATATTAAAAAGTTACCTATTGATCTTGGTAACTGAGGAATAGATGATGTTGATTCATTAGGGGGGGTGAGAGTGGCAGATTCTGTTTTTGTTGTTTTTGCTGATTTCATTTTTACTGTTGTGTTGGGAAATGTTCTTGTTGTGTTTTTTGATGTCGGGGTGGAGGGATGTACAGAAGTACCGCTACAGCCTAAAATGTGATATCCCAATGCTTATTTATGCCAAATAAAAGTGTAACATTTACAAATGTAATAATTCGTTTGCATAATTTGCCTACACTATGGAGAACTAAGACGAAAACAATGGCAAAAAATTTTTTTCGGGTGACTTAAATAGCTTTACATAATACTTTTGACTGCTTTTTTTCAAGTTGCACTTTGTAAAATGTCTCAACAACATGGCTTCTTACTTACAAATTTAATTAGAAATTAATATGGCTTAAATTGATTGTTTTATTCATTGAAAGACTAATATAGTAAATAAGTACAGTGGACCTTCAGATATCCGGACGCCAGATATCCGGATGCTTCAGTATCCGGACGATTTTTCATCGGGACAGAATTTAATGTTACTTTGTCTTATTTAACTGGTGATTCAGGTATCCGGACGCTTCACAAATCCGGACAAATTGACAAGGAACCAAAGCGTCCGGATAAATGAGGCTCCACTGTATTCCCTAAAATTGAATTTTCTACTTAATCAAAAGACAATATAATTATAAATTTATATTTTATATATTTATTTTTAAGGCGATCAACTTCTTTTTATTCAATGCCAATTGTAGAAGAGCAAAGAAATTGACATTTATTTACTGACTAACTCTGACAATAGTTAACACTTTTGTAGCAAATTTATCTTTTCTTGATAAGAATAAAATCTTTATAAAAAGATTGACAATATGTATACAAAACTTTGGATTAAATATATGAAGATTATGAATAGAATTCAAGTTCAAGAGTCTATTAAAGAAAAGACAATGAAGCAGCACAAACACAGACCTCCGAAACATAAGAGGTTAGATCAGGATATAAAATTATGAATTCTTTTCCATTTAATGTTAGATGTCTAATGTGCGATAGGATTTCATTATTCTATGTAAAAAAAAAAATATTCATTTTTTTTTTTATAAAAAGCAAATTGTTGCATAAGTATCGCATGACAATTGTAAACGGAAATTCAATAAAACAATTAAGTAAAAAAAACCCTCTCAATTTGACATTTTTTCGCTAATAAGATTAAGTTTCCATTCGATGCTCTCCATTTTATTGGCGTTATCTTTCTCAAGCTGCTCCAAAGCACCGAGACGTTTCAGAACGTTTCTGAGAAGATTCAACTCCTCTCGTCTTGAAGACATTTCTGTGACAGAAGGTTGTTCAGCATAGGAATGTGTTGAATGCATCATGAAGAGAAAAATCCATGTCCATGTCTATTACGAAAAAAAATACTTCCCTTCCCCAAGTGTCCCCCACTTTTTGATTTTACAATAAGACTTTGTTAGATTAATGTGACATATTCTCTAAAGTTTGATTCAAAATCTGTTAATTTACCTAAATTTAGAATATCGTTAGGAAATCAGCAATTTACTGCTATACATTCATTTGCCCTTTTTGCTTTAAGTAGTTTTACTTGAAATAATTCATATTCATGTAAGCTATTCTTGATAATTTTATTTTATTGGCGAGAGCTTGGAACGTTCACGGAATATTTACATAAGATGGGAATACTAAAACACCAGGGTTTAAAATATTACTGAAATTTACTTAAGACATACAAATTTATAACACATAAATAGGGGGAAAACATACTCATTCAATATTTGAGGAATAAAAGGAATTTTATGGTAAGCCGATTAGTGTCTGACTCTTAGGTGGGAAATAATGAATTCTTTGGGAATTTCTTTATAAATTTGTTAGCATTTTCAGTAGAGGAGAGTACCACTAAAAATGCTAGGGAGAGCTGCATATGAGGCCATGATGACAGTAGAATATAACAGATTTGGAAGTATGTATTTAGTTAAGTTGAGTACACATAAATATAAACTGGCCCCGGGATCATGAAGCATCTTAAGCTTAAGTCAAAAAATGCCTTAGATGCTAAAATGAGGTCATGCAGCCCTAAATGAAAAGGCAAATTATGAGTTTCCTTTAACAAGTTTTAAAGATTTTATAGATAATTGAAATTTTGACTTAAGTTTTAGTCTGTTTCATGATCCCGGGGCCAGGTCATACATGTAGTATGGATATATTTATGGATAAAGGCAAAATTTTTGTTTCAATATTTTTCTACACGTAATTTATTATTGATGAAACCAGAAGGCAATTATTTAAATGACTTTAATTTTTTAATTGATTTTTCTAGCCCCACCTGTTTAATATTCATAGATGTGACCAATTGAAGGTGATGTATTCCACAATGGCAATTTTCTTTGATCTTCATTAATGTATCAGACATCTAAATTTTATAAACATAATATTAGATTATAAATTTCATTCAAAACACATAAATCATACAGTAAATTAAATCTGCGTATCCTATATTCAACAAAAAGGGGAAACCCTTGTTATAAGATCCAGTGGTAGATACATTCTAAATCCAACCCATTGGAATTTCACCAACAACTTCAGTAAGGGAATAATTGTAGGAAAATACAAAACAGCTGTTATTAATTGATTTGATATTAAAGCATTTGTCAAATGTTTCAACTAGCTGTGTCAGGTTCATGCCATTTAAACTCATTCGTGCAGAGTCAACGGCAAAATTCTATATGTCAGCCATAAGCTTCATGTAGAACACAATTTAAAATGATATATACATTTATTGAACAGTACGTTTTGGGTGGTATCTTGTTCAGTGTAAGCCTTTATTAAGAAAGTGCTTCCTTCTGATCACATTTTCAATGAAACAATGTTTTCCATAAAACAATACATAATAGTAGCAGAGCAAACACGGACCTCGAAAACATCAGAGGTGGATCAGGTGCCATGGAGGAGTGAGCATCCCCTGTTGACCGGTCACATCCGCCGTGTGCTCCTTGTCATGATCGTGAAATAACGGTAAAAAAATCCGTCGTCAATTCAGTGAATAAATAATGGACTAACAATTGGTAAGAAAATACACAGTCAACATTGACTCAATGATAAATTGTATTTGCTTGACCATAGAACTTACGAAATGATGACTTTAAATGAGACTGTTGATATTCTTGTTTCATCAACTTGCTTGTCAATAATTCACCTTGTTTTAGAAATTGTTCATAGGTATAGCATGCTTTTGCGTATCGAATCAACTGAGATATATACACTCCGTATGCAGGTGATTAATGTATATTGCTGCATAAGTTAGGGAAGCTGACGCTAGAAAAGCTAAAATCTTCACGTTTATTATCTAACTTGGTTGTTGGGTTACCATTAACGTCTTTTTTAAGTAAAATTTCTACGTATGAAACAGATGTGTCAGACTCTGTGGTATCTTTTATCTCAAGGTCTCCTGGATATATCATATCGACGTAGGAACTGAAATATCCATTGTTAATTGACAATACGTCGTCGATAAAACACATTTTAAATGAACAGATTTGAAGAAGTTTTGGTTATAAGCACCAAAATACAAGTCACAACTAAGGACAACATGTCTGTCAATTATATTTTTAAAGAAATTGAAGAGAGTGAAATGTTTTTTTTAATATTTGGACCTAACCCGATCAAAATTAATACAAAATGATTAAAATGCTAATTTTTTGCCTCTTTGTGAATTTACACTGAAGAAATCTACTTTTTGTCAAGTTTAATAATGTTTTAACTCTTATAATACCTAATCAGACTAATGTTCTTGGGGAAATGTTATTTATTTCCAATAAATGTACAATTATAGTTGTGATCGGTTGAATTTTGATCAGGATTGGCAAAAATAAAATCTCTACAATTTGGCTATTTCGTTTCAATTTCTTTTATAAATATGATAAATTAATATGTTTTCCCCAGTTGTGACTTTTTTAAAGAACATTTTAACCACAAGTTTAAGAAATATTTACAAATTATGTTTTATTTTCATAAATATTTTAAAAATAAAAATAAGTAATATCTATACGGCTTTTCTTTACATATTTTATTAGGTATTTATGTGATGTATTCATTTACAGCAAAATTTTTACAAGAAAGCATCTTATTTGGATATAAATAATTTTTTGAATTTCTTTTGAAAAAATACCAAAAAAAAAAAAATCATAAAAAACAATTAAGAGCTAATATCAGTCTTTCAATGCTGAAACAATTGTTTAAAAAGGATGACTCAGAGATCTATAAAATAAAAAGTTGGTGTGGCATTCCTATCAAATTTTCATAACTTTACATATTTAAAATATCATTTAAAACAAATAGAATATTTTCAGTGTGTTTAATGTTATTATCTAGGAGTCGTACAATTTAGGAGCACAGGTACTTGTGGACAGGACCCCCCACTTAGCCCCCCAACCCCAACCAGATATTCAACCCCGGGGCTTATTGGACATTTTTTTCAAAAATTATATTTCTTACACTTATTCATTATGTGTACAATATGAAAAAATCGTCAAAACCCAAAAACAATCGCTCTACAAAAAAATACCCCACTATGCATTATAAGGGAGAAAGGTATGCCACTCCGGTTTGAAATTTCCCTATTTAAAAGCAACGGAAGTGCATAGAGAATGTATGATTAAACCCGAGAGAGATTATTACGTCAGTCCAAAGCTCTCTCGGTTTCTGTGTAAAATATGTACATTTTTATCAAATTTCATGCACTGCTTTGCTTGCTAAAATAGTTTTAGTAAAGTTTGCGGAACGTTAATTACATACATGTAAAGTTTATTTAAAATACATAGAATATAATAGTTAGGGTTGTTTGCGGTATACGCGTAACGGCCATTATGATGCTCATTATAAGAACGTGTAATATTATGCTTTCATGTTGTTTGCTGCTGCTTCTTGTTGTAATTTGGTGTCGCTCTTTACGATTGGCAATCCCTTGCTGCTGTTCAATAAGCCACTACGTACCAACAATCGGCAATATCAAAATCAACGTGTATTAAATCAGGTTTATTTTATTTTCCTCTATATAAACATATTAAAAATTATGAAAACAAAAAAATATTGATTTTCTAAAAGAATTTTTGAAGCCTTTCACTGGAAAACATGAACAGACTGACAATGAAACTGCCCCGGTCCTTCAGAAAAATATCACAAAATACCTTAATTTTGACGAATTCTTAAAATCTAAACGGATTAACTGCCATTTTTTCTTTGAAATTATTTAAAATTATAAGTTGAACAAAAATACATATTTTATCATGGTAGAATACATATTTTTATCATAACCGAGTCAACCTTATTCTGGACTCCAGCCTAAATTGACTTCTCTATACCTCAACCACTGAAGTTTGAGATGGCAGAGTCCCAAATCACATTGATCAGATTAAACACTTTATTTTTATTCATATAACCCGGGATCGTTTGTTATGCCAGTGAGTAGAATAATTCTTATCATCATTGAGCTTGGTCGGAGTGACCCAGCTCTTTATTTTTACGAAATGACACTGAAATATTACAATTCCAACTTCCTTCAAGGTCTGAGGACCTTTCCACACCAGAGCGGCCCACAGGCGTTAGGGAGTAGCTCTGTTTCCCAACCACTATAAATGTAAGCAGAGACAGATAAAATCAAGTTTCCGACTTTTATTTAATTTAAAAAATCATTTTTTTTTCTATTTATGATTACAATAAATAATTTCACACAATATACTAAACATCATAATAAACCTTAATACTTATAAAATATATCAATCAATAAATAAAATGAGCCATCTGAAAATTTTAATATTTTTTTATAAAAACGCGCAATTCTACAAAATGATCTCATCTGCATAAAATGTATGCAGAGACAGTCACAATCCTTTTCCGACTAAACCGTGTCCGCCCGGCCGCTCATTTTAAACCAGAGGTATCCTTGTAGCTTTATATCTCCATAATTATTTGTAACTTCTTCGAAATTTGCACCGATTACTTTAGATTATAGTTTGAATTTTAATTACCATTATTCTGTCCTCCAACAATATAATTTCCTAATGCACTTAAAAATATTTTTTTAATTAACAAAATCTACATCAAAGTTATTGATCTTCGTAATTGAACATGAAAAAAATTAAATGTACACTGTACTATATATTATTTGAAAATAAAACAGCTACAGCCACAATAAAAAAAAACATTCGAGTACAAGACGGGGAGGGGGAGACTCATAGAAATTTCTTAAAAAATAATCGGGCGTTATTATTAAAATCAAGTTAATCATGAGAATTTACAGTTTTGGAATTTTTGTTTTGTTCTGGATTTTTTTCGTGTATTTAATCATGTTCAAAAATTTGAAATATATTTGTTAAAGAATCATTTCAAATTAATTTCATTTATATGTGTGTGTATGTGAAAAAAGGGAGGGATGTCATGAAGCAGTAAAGAACACAATCATTTATTTGAAAATAAAATGAGCAAATATATTTATTTATTCTTATCGGGGGAACATTTATTATTTGTATTGTCATTTTTTTTTCAGTCTGATTAAAATCAGATCTTAATTTGTTACGCTCCGAAATTCTGATAGTCGCTGTACAAAGTTGTACATCAGAATTTCGGAGCGTAACAAAGATATGATTTTAAACAAATTGTTTTCTTTTTATATAAATTGTGAGGTAAATATGTATTATGAACATTTATGTGAAGCTATATGAAAACATAACTTAACATTTATGCAATATGTCTCAGCTTATTTGCAGATAATATCATAAATCACTTGTTTGTCTATCAAACATTTAAAACTATTATTTAGCAAAACAACTGGAATATCAAATAAATAAAACTATTTAATGCATGAATTTGAAAGATGTTTTGTTTAAATGTTCTCGTCAATTTCACTAGAACTCCATCTGATACAATGAAAAAAATCAGCACATTTCTTACTCTTTCATATTTTTCACGTTATAAGTTAAGATAAATAAATGCCAAATAGCCTGCTGTGAAATAACTTGCAATTTCTCAGGATAATATTCCGAGCGCTGTGAAACCAAGTAACACGGCATCTGCTATACATGGACATTGAATGAGCAGTGGAATTCCAGAAAATTTGTTGACGTTCCCCATTTTGTCTCTTTATACATAATACATGTGCAGTGTACATGAACCGATAGTTTCAAAGCGAAACCGGGAAGCGAACACCGGATTCGCTCAAGCGGACCAAGAGCTGATCCCGGAGCGATCCAAAAGTCATCCAAGGTGTACCCAGAGCGGTCCCAAAATTTCTGAAAGCGGACCCAAAGCGAACCACAAGGAAAACCAGGAAGCGAACTTAGATTACCTTTGGTTTCGCTCTGGTGTTAGGTTGTGTCAGGTCGGTACTGTATATAATTGTTTATTTTAGTGTCACTGAGCATATAAGACATTAAGTATACATTATTTATGGAAATGAAGACTTTGCACTCTGCTCATTGTAGCTATGAGTGTTATACATACGTACACAGACATAAAATTTCTAATTGCCTGCATAGCCCAAGATGTTTAGTATTTTACATGACTGTTAAATTTGATATCCCAATAATAAGCGTTTACATGTTAAAAAGATTGTTTTATATAATTAATTGTAACAAAAATGCATAAAAATAAGAAAGTAAAATAATTTCCTATAATGTGCTCAGAGAGGTATCAGATGTTAACTCTATTAATAAAAAATAATGTTAAATGTTGATACGATTCCAAGAAAATGTCTTGGAATGCGATAGTTTAAGTTAAGTTGTTTGTCTTATGATATATTTGCTTAGGAGGAAGGAGCAACCAGTCAGTTTTCTTTTTTCCTCTTTTTCTAATAACAATTGTAATAATAATAATTATTAGATTTATATATCGCTTTCTAGCATAAATGCTACTCAAAGCGCTTTACAATCATTATTACCCCCATCGTCGGAAACCCACGGGTGATCTCGTCTTTACTTATCACCCGTGGGCAAACGCGCCGAAAAATCATCGTATGTAATTTAATATGCATTGGTCATTTGATTGGCCGCATTACAGAGTCGCGATGCGTAACAACGAACCACATTTTACGTTACGTATGCAAGTTCGGCATTGCCAAAAACATGAAAAACTCCTTCCGTAGTTAACACAGCTGATAAATCAACTCACCAGTGCATTTTGCAGTGAGAAAGAGGTATATCCTTCATAATATCTGACGGATATTAATGTCAGTGACCTGTACGAATTGATTTTCATTGTTTTAAATCAAACTTCGCACGTTTTAACGAGTGTCAAAATATTTACCATAAATAGCAAAGTAATAAACGTATTTTTCAAAATTGAAGAGTTCCAACTTTCTGATTGGTTGACTAAAAACAACAAATTAGCATATTTTACCGCGATGTTTTGGCGAGTTTGCCCACGGGTGATAAGTAAGGACGAGATCACCCGTGGGTTTCCGACGATGTATTACCCCCAGCAGACCATAACACTCCAGAATCTGTCTCAGTGCAAGCAGCCGTTAAGGCGCTAGAACACTAACATTCTTACAATATCTTTCACTGTCTATAGCCAGGTACCCCTTTTACACTTGGGTAGAGTGAGGATATTCGTGTAAAGTGCCTTTCCAAAGGACCCAACGTCGACTTGCCGCAGCAAGAATTCGAACTCAAAACCTTTCGGTTAGGAGTCCTGCACCTTAACCACTAAACTACCAACGCCACTGGATAAGCCCTAGCGGACCCCGAGCGCACCAGAAGCGAACCCGGGCTGTACTTTGGGTTCACTTTCTGTTATGTTGTGTCCAGTCGGTATACTGTACTTGCTGTATTATAAAACAACTTTAAAAAATTCTTTTCTTAAGGCAGATGATAACAAGAATTTTGTAATTGGTGTTTAAAATAAAACAGGATCCGTAAATGTATGGGCCTTCCTTAAGCATGAGTCTTTCTTTAAATGACGATTTTTTTTTTCTTTTCGCGAGCCATTTTTTTTTCGAAAATCTTTATGTACTGTAGAATGCTACTTTTGTCGCAAAAATAAGAAGTCGCGGATGGTTTCTGAACCAAAAATCGCGAATAGAAGTTCTCGTTAATAATAATTGATTTTCACTAGCCCTGTGAAGGGCTTTAAACTTAGACATTTACTCGGCACACAAAACAAGTGAACAATGAGTGCTTTTTATTTTGCTAACGCATACAGTATAAATAAATTAAACTTAAATAGCAAAGACAGAATAACTTAAGAAAACAAACTAATAGGAATGAATAAGAAACCCAGAAAAGGTATTTTCTTGATATTTCATTGTTTCCCCTATTGAGCAATCTCTACCTGCTCTTAACCAGACCCTTTCACCTTTCGAAAGATATAGAACCACAAAGGTGCTGCCATCTGTTGGTGCAGAAGAATGACTTCCAGCATATGCAAGGGAGTGGATTTTGTCACCATTACTAGTCAATTCTACCAAAGCAAATTTGTCAATTAGTGTGTGGATATTATAATAAAATCCATATATCCCACTCTTCGGAGAAGTAAATATTCCAGATTTTCTGTCGTAAGCATTTCCATGATTGGAGATTACATGACCAAAAACAATTTTTTCATTCTTTTTTAGAGTATATAGGGATTTATTCAAATCGAGTTGAGTGGTGAAAGCAATGCCTCCTGAAAAAGACAAGGTTTGTTGATAACTAACCAAAACTACATGGTTGCATGAAAGAAAAACACACACAATTTTAAGAAAATCAAAATAAAAGGATATCAAACTTTTCAAAGTAAACTACAGGCATTCAGACTTTAAAAAAAAAATGAAACATCAGAAGTCTTATGAGCATTTGTTTTTAAATTAATGAAAATTTTTAGTTTATTCACGCAAAATATATTTGATAGCGTTTGGTATTATCAATAATTACTTCAAGGGCTAAAATATGTCTCTCTTAATTTCTTTCTACTTACGATCTACTTTCCTCTCAATCGAACTTTGCTTCGTTTGGAATCCGTTCATAGTACTTTGCTGACTGTTGAGTTTACTTTGAATTGATGAAACCATGTTAGAAATTTTGGCCAGTCTGTTATCAAAAGCTGTATATAGAATGGAATATTTTCTCCATGAGATGTTGGTCAGCTTAAATCGATTTGTATTAAAAAAAACGAGACGATTACTTAATTGTATGTTTGTGTAAGTGTGTTTGTGAGGGGGAAGTGTGTGTGTGTGTGTGTGAGTGTGTGTGTGTGTGTGTGTGTGTGTGTGTGTGTGTGTGTGTGTGTGTGTGTGCGTGTGCGTGTGCGTGTGTGTGTGTGTGTGTGTGTGTGTGTAAATTGTTGTGTAAGTGTGTGTAGGGTGTGTGTAGGGTGTCCCTTTTGTTGTGTGTGAACAAATAAAGTTGAACCAATAAACTGATGATTTAGATGGTTGAATAAATTTAGATTAGAATTGAGGAAAAATCCTTTATCTAAGTTGCTATCACAGTAATATTTTTCTTTCTAATTTTGTTGTTTTTATAAGATCCAGTGATCTTACCAAACTAACGAATTTCTTAAAAAGTAATACATCTTATGTAAATTCCTAAATATACGCGTGGAATTAATTATCGTGTAATTTTGCGAGAAGCACCACTCGCAAAATAAATATACATGCTTTTATTTTTATAGCGCTGAAATCCATGTAATCACAGATGAAAATATTTTTTGCGAACTGCAAACTGAAAATGTCGAACAAATTAATTTGGAGAATGTTTAGTCATCATATCGTAAGTTCTATGGTCGCTACATTGACCTTGTCAGCGAATACAATTTATCATTGAGTCAAATGCTGACTGACGTTTTTAGTACTAATTGTTAGTCCATTATTTATACACTGAATAGAATTGACGACGGATTTTTTCCGTTATTTCCTGATCATGACAACACGGCGGGTGTGACCGGTCGGCAGGGGATGCTCACTCCTCCCTGGCACCTGATCCCACCTCTAATGTTCTGGAGGTCCGTGTTTGCTCTACTCTTATTTTGTATAGTTTTATCGACTTTGAGATTAAATACTGTTCGTTATATCCATATCCTTTCTGTTCCAGTTCAACATGTTCAAATCAAATGTGGGAAGGGTAAAGCGATATCCTGACACTTAGGTTAAACATTGTTATACTGAGATGTTAGAAAAAACTGGTCTTCCAGTGTTAAAAAAAAATAAACCCATTCAATAATTTATCGCAAAATATTATTTCTGAACTTATTTCTATTTATGTAAAACGGTACTGGTCACTGTTCTTTAAATATGCCTCTCTCTCTGTACTCATGAGTACTATGATTTTTAAAGTATTCATAGTTTTGTAAGACATTGCAGTCAAGAAAAAGTATATATTAGACAATAATGAAAGCGCTTACATTTTAACCCGTGTAGTACAGAAGCCTATTAGTGCAAACCAAAAAATAAAAAAAGAATATCGAAATTGTTAAATAAAGAATAACCATATTATTAAATAAAGAAAAACGAAATTATTAAATAAAGAAAAACGAAATTATTATATAAAGAAAACAGAAATTATTAAATAAAGAAAAAAATACGAAATATATAAATGGAATTAGCTGAAACTAAAATACAGACATTCAATAGAGGTCATAAACTGCTCGAAGGTCAAGACCTTATGTATCGTTATACTAGATTCCCTGAACTTAACCTAGCAACCTATCTGTGTACCCATAAATCTTAGGTTGTTAAAACTATAAAGAGACAAATGATTTGATTACTTTGTGGGATTTGTTATGTGCAAGTGTGTGCATCGTTTGTTCACAAATATCACAGACTTATCAATACATAGATATAGATTATTTGAGAATTAATACTATAGTAGTCAGTACCCCTGACTTATAAATAGCAAAGATTGAGAGTTTGACATTTATAATACGTGAGAACAAGTCCTAGTAGCCATTACATAGCTTCTCATTATTCTTTAATAAAAGGTCCAAGAAATCAGAAGTGTTTTGCTTTATTTCTAATATAGTTGGTAATCATTAAATTTACTTATTTTAACCATTTTGACTTGTTTTAATTTTTGAACTTGTTTTTCTATAAACAGTTTTTATAATATCAAACAAACTCAGGAAGTCCGATCGGTAAAAGATTATTTTACAACATTTTCTTATGCATGACATGTATTGTGTGATAATTAATAATGAGCCAATGCCATGGGAATTTCCTAAATGTTAAAAAATCAACAGTGCATTTGATAAACAACAGAATCTTAACATTCATGTATATCCAATTTGTGGTTAATCTCATTAAAGTTTCATGTCCATATTCATTATTTGCCGATCATTTAACTTTTCGAGCAGAGAGTTTAAGAAAGCTATAATGTTTACCAATTTATAACGTCAACATCTCTTCGCATTACTGGCCAAATTATCAGACTGGTTAAAGTTCACATTAATCATGTTAATGTAAGATAAATCATAAAACTAATCATATTACTGTTAGATACCAAAGGTAAAATCCCCCCATTCATTTATTGTAATAGTTACCAGGGTATGTATTCGATATGGGAGTAGGTGAGTGTAAAGGCAAACATCACACTTGTTTATTGTCGAAACAAAATCTGATCTATCAGACGCGTTTGCTAATGATTAATGAGTTCAGGTACAAAAGACCATAGGGCTCATTAGAGATTCGAGTTTCGAAATTCAAGATCAAATCTAACCAATCAAAAGCGGGTTCAACATTTGATTACTAGTACACCACTTTATTATGTTTTTAATACATTTACTAAGAAATCGTCGAGTGTATTGATACTAAATTAGTCATTTGCTAAAATGATAATGCAAGAAAAAATGTTTTATATAACGAAATAAAATTCATTTGAAGTGAGACATATTTACTTTTACTTTGTTTGACCCTAATAAAAAGCATTATAAAATTACACGTGATAAATACACATAACACACAAGACCAAATCACCGAGGTCTGTCTGGCGTATGGATACAGGGACCACGCCATAACAGTTTAAACAAAGCGAAAAAAAATTGTTTTTATACTATTCATTTGTATTTCTTTGTTGCAAAAATATAGTTTATCATTTTAGATTGAACAAGATGTGTTTGTGAAACACTATGCGCCCGGCGGCAACAAATTAAAAAAAACATATTTTTAGCATAAAGGTCACAGTGAAGGCCACAAGGTCATTGATCTTGATGTGATTTGAAAGATCTTCATTAGTGAAGTATGCGTACCAAATATGAAGTCTCTATCTTTCATGGTTCAAAAGTTATGATGAATGTTCAAAAAAGCTATTTTTAGCATATAAGACACAGACAAGGTCACAAGGTCATTGACCTTGGTGCCATGTGGAAGGGCTTCATTAGTGGAGTATGCATGCCAAATATTAACTCTCTATCTTTTATGGTTCAAACGTTATGGTGAATGTTCAAAAAAGCTATTTTTAGCATATAAGACACAGTCAAGGTCAAAAGGCCATTGACCTTGGTGTCATGTAAAAGGAATTCATTAGTGGAGTACGCATGCCAAACATTAAGTCTCTATCTTTTATGGTTCAAAAGTTATGGCAAAGGTTAAAGTTTGCAATAAAACCTCTATTTTTAGCATATAGGTTACAGTCAAGGTAACAAGGTCATTGACCTTGGTGTCATTTGAAAGAGCTTCATTAGTGGAGTAGGCATACAAAATATGAACTCTCTATCATTCATGGTTCAAAAGTTATGGCGAAGGTTAAAGTTTGCAGACAAACAGACAGACAGACAGACAGACAGGACAAAAACAATATACGCCTCGGATCTTTCGATCCCGGCGCATAAAAATAAAGAAAACTTTTTTTTTTTTGATCTCTGTTTATTATTCACTATTTTTGTTTATGAGCAAACGAACTCTGGCGGGAAGTTTGGATTAAGGTGTTCAAAAAGCTTTCTATCAATTGCAACTTACATGACGGATAAGGCGGGAATTTTAATTAAAAAAATCAAAACTGCTGAAAATGCAGGGGCTAAAAAAATGGAAATATAAGAATTGAATTATCATTTTTTTAAAGATTCTCGTTACTCAGTTTGTTTGCACACACCATTGCAGTTATGAGACTGTATCTTTGAAAAACTGATTATTCAATGCTTAATTGATTGCTGAGTCTACGTTTTTTTAATATTTATTTTTTTTTCTTTTTATTTTGGTTTGTCAAGAAATTTCTGGGTTGGATTATTTATGACTGGGTAGGAACCCCCCACCCCACCCCACCCTCCCCCCCCCCACCCCCCACCTCTGGAAAAAAATCCAGGATCCATGTCTGGTCTGGTTTCACTAGTATATTTTAGTCCACCAGTGCATCGATTTTTTTTCAATAATTTTAAAGAAAATTGCATTGAATTTTTTTCCCGGCTCACCGATTACAAATTTTTCTTAGCGATTGCCATATCATTCCTTATTATTTCCTATGGGCCTGAATAAAAAAAGATCCTTATCTTTACATATTGAGGGGGCTGAATTTTTTCTATTGGTTTCACAATCTTGGTCACTGACCACTTTCAAATACCATGTCACAAACTCTATCTACTGAGAAACCAGTATTATAAAGTATCACAGAGACGTATCATCGATTTTTTAAGGGGCAGACAGAGATTAATATTTTTTAAGCCTTAAAAACCTGACAAACGAAAAAGGAAACACCGTCCAAACCCAAAAATCTTATTTCGAGGCGTGGAAGGGGAGGAGGATTTCGAACTCCATTCAGTACCTAATTTCTTTTCATTCACTACCACTAACCCTTCTCTGACTATACTGCACCATAAGGTAGAAGGTGGCAACCGACCTTTCAATGAACATTCTCATTATGAATGGAAAAATGGGCGGGATTGGGGTGGGGTTATTGTTAATCCAGAGACACTTGGCACTTTTAATTAAGATTATTATTCTGACATCAATCCTGTAAACAAAGTATATAAGATAAGATAAGATAAGATATTCTTTATTTCCTCCAAATTTATGGAGAGTTTGTATGAATTAACAGATAATTAACAAATTTACAACAAAAATTGCATAAAAAGAAAACATATATATATATATATATATAAGCTTAACTGAGGATTTTTGTGTTTTCTTTCTTACCTTTTTTTAATATATATATATATATATATATATATATATATATATATATATATATATATATATATATATATATATATAAAGCACTAAAAAACCAACAACACTGTATATCCTAAATGTCGGATCTACCAAGTAGATACAAGGTCATGGCTGGAAATTTATATAAAGCACTAAGAAATGACCAACGACACGAACAATAAAAATTGTCAAATTTTCGGGACGCCCTGTCCCTTCCTCAGGACAAAGAAAAAAGTTAAAAAGTCATAAGAACAAAGGAAAAATAGAAACAAAAACAACTAGCACTACTACTAAGCTACTAAACACTAGATATTTACATGCTTAATAAATTACATGTTGAATTCGAAATTGTTAAGAACAATAATAAAGAAAGAAATCCGGACCGCTATGAAATGCGTCCGGTCTATCTGGTATACTCGGGTGAAGTGCGATTTACATAATTGAACGAATTAATTATGCTAATTAATTACGACAATCAGTAAATCGTACATTGTTTCATTCTCTCAAAATGGCGTAACTTTACTTAATAAAGAATAATCAAAGAAAAATAAGATGGCAGGGATATTTAAACATATGAATTATGATCCATTATAAATTTTGAAATATTTAAAGACTTTTTACCGGGAAAAAATAATTAACAAAGGCGAAAGCAATACATAGCTATGTGGGTTGTTCGAGAGTTGGTGACGCAGATTGACTGTAGAGTTTACACTAAATTGAGAGAATAATCTTGTTTAGTATCATCAGGAATTGGGTCTAGTTTACGTTCATTCTGGTGAAGTCATTTAGTTTGTTAATACCATTAGGGCGGAATGACTTCAATCCCTTCAATTTTCTTATCCTTTGTTTGAAATGTATGTTCAATTTGGTTACCAGTCGAAAATATACTGCAAAGGTTTCTGTCTAGCGTATTTTCCGTGAGCAGCTTTGATTTTGGACTGCCAGTTTTATTTTTAATATCTGTATTAAAATCACCACAAAAAATTACAGGACCAGTTTCACTAAGTTCATCAAACAAGTCGAATAAATCCTGCATCACACGTTTATATTCCTCATAATGATGGTTTGTTGAGGGAAGGAGACATCCTATAATAAATAGTTGATTCGATCCGTAGGTAATTTCAATTCCCATTATTCTTTCATTCGTTGTCTGAACATCCTTTACAGAAAAGTCACTGTTATTTCGAATCAAAAATGCAGTTCCTCCTCTAGTGATGTTATTTTTGGTTGTTCCCGGTGTTGCTAAGCTTGTAATATTATCTGGCATTGATGTATGTAAACATGATAAACAGTTTTCGGTAGCCAATGTTCCGATATAAAAACGATATCTGCAAATTTAGTTAAATCAGATAGCTCTGACAGGCAGGTGAAAACGCCATGAACATTCCAGCAAGACAGGATCATGAGGAAATATATATATATGTTACAGTAAATATGTGTAACCAGGAATTTCACGTATTTCCTGAATTTTAGGAAATACATGCAATTACTATTCTGCTTAGGGAACACACGTATTTACTAATTTCAGTTAGGAAATACACGTAATTACTGAACTTTTCAATACTTTTTACACATATTTACTGACTGCGTTTTCGTGGGATAATTTAAAATTTGAATCATAAAATATGAATAGATGCACAGTATAATCAATGTTTATGTCAGTGAGCATACCAATTATGTGAATAAATAATATTTGAAATAAACTTTTATTTATGTATAAAATTTGAAAATGTATTATTTGTAAACATTAACTTAAATATAATTATACCCTGCTTTCATTTTTACTGGAATGTGTTTTCTATATCACAACATACTTTAACTGACTTTCAATTACTTCTATATATGTTTATCTAAAAAACTAAAATCGCTTACTGGCATTTCTTATTTTATTAGATATTTATACAATGCTACAGTTTTTGACAGTAAATTTAAAACCCTGAAGCATCTTATTTACAAATAAAACAATTTTTATGCTGTCTCCTCAAAAATGTAACAAACCACTCCCTCCCCTTGTAAAATACACATAATGTAACGAAATTAAAGTCAGGAATTAAAATTTAACTTTGAGGAATTTTCCACCCTAACAATTTTAATAATTCAAAATAAAAACAAAACAAATGGAGTTTGAATTAACTGAAAATTGCAAAACATATCTATTTTACCATAATTTTAAAGATGTGAGACTCGAATAAAAAGAAGTACCCCTTATATCACCATTTACAATTCGTACATTTTTTAAATGAATGTTATAATAAAAATTATTTGAAAACGATTTCAAATACATTATTCTGATGCTAAATGATCTAAATTTATAGCTTCTTTAGAAATATTTTTGAAATCTGAATATTAGAAACTTCATTTTATATAAGAAACACAATAAAGGAAATCAAAATTAATGCACAACGTCAGCTTTGTAGAAACAAATCTTATCAAATGCTGATTAAAAAAAAAAAAATCTGTATGTTTACTGAATGTTTAAGAGGATATGCATATATTATTCATTCTGCCTTGTGCAGTAAAAACGTGTAAAATTCTCAAAAATTTTCAGTAAATACACGAATTTCCTAGCTGTATGTATTAGGAAATACATGAAATTCCTGATTTCACATATTTACTGTAACATATATATATATATATATATATATATATATATATATATATATATATATATATATATATATATATATATATGGCATGGAAGTCCTCGTGTAATTTAAGTCTATGTCTACATTTTTAAAGCCAAAATCTACAATTTTATTTCACAATGAAATGAAAATATAAGGAATCAATGTCTATTTTAGGACATATATGATTTCAGGGGCATCAATAATATGGGAAACATGGGGTAATTTTATCATAACGGGCTTCGCTTGTTATGCAAATTATCCCATGTTTCCCACTATTGTTGATGCCCTGGCCTTAAACTCTCCGACTTATAGACAAAAAAGATGATATTTTTCTTAAATATATATATATATATATATATATATATATATATATATATATATATATATATATATATATATATATATATATATATATATATATATAAAGCACTAAAATGACCAACGACACGAACAATAAAAATTGTCAAATTTTCGGGACGCCCTGTCCCTTCCTCAGGACAAAGAAAAAAGTTAAAAAGTCATAAAAACAAAGGAAAAAGAGAAACAAAAGGACCTAGCACTACTACTAAACTACTAAACACTAGATATTTACATAATTACATGTTGAATTGGAAATATTAAGAACACTAATAAAGAAAGAAATCCGGACCGCTGTGAAATGCGTCAGGTCTATCGGGTATACTCGGGTGAAGTGCGATTTACATAATTGAACGAATCAATTATGCTAATTAATTACGATAATCAGTAAATCGTACATTGTTTCATTATCTCAAAATGGCGTAACTTTACTTAATAAAGAATAATCAAAGAAAAATAATATAGCAGTGATATTTAAACATATGAATTATGATCCATTATAAATTTTGAAATATTTAAGGATTTATTACCGGGAAAAAAAAAAAAATTAACAAAAGCGTAAACAATAAATAGTTTTGTGATAATTGAACGAATTAATCATGCTAATTAATTACGATAATCAGTAAATCGTACATTGTTTCATTCTCTCAAAATGGCATAACTTTACTTAATAAAGAATCATCAAAGAAAAATAATATAGCAGGGATATTTAAACATATGAATTATGATCCATTATAAATTTTGAAATATATATATATATATATAACTGAATCAAATGAGCTCATCGGTATAAATAAATTCAATGATTTCTTAATGGTAAAAACTTAACAAAGGGGAGTAATTGAAATTTAAACCGCCTTTTGATCTGTAAGTTTAGAACTTGAATCTCGAAATACGAATTTCGAATCTCGAATTCAGAATCTGGATCTTCGATTCTCGAATCCCGAATGAGCCTTCTGGGCTTTCGTATTCAGGCCCTTACCATGCAAATCTATAAATTCCATATTTCTACTTAAAAAACGAAATTATGAAATAAAGAAAAACAAAATTTATATATAAAGAAAAAAGTATCAAAAGTAGAAAACGAATTCATTAAATAAAGAAAAAAAGTATAATAAAGAAAAACGAAATTAATATATAAAAAAAAAACAAAATATAATACCTAAAGAAAAACGAATTTAATATATGAAGATAAATGAAATTAATATAGAAAGAAAAATGAAATGATTTATTTAATAATTTCGAATTTTCAAAATTTCGTTTTTCTTTATTTAATAATATCATTTTTCTTTATTTAATAATTTTATTTTTCTTTATTTAATAATTTCGTATTTCTTTATTTAATAATTTCGTTTTTCTTTATTTAATAATTTCGTTTTTCTTTATCAATTTTTTGGTTGCACTATTGGGATTCCCTTTTTTATTTAAGTTATACTTATATGAAAACCGGACACGGGTACATAAAAGAAAAAGAAAATTTCAATTAACATGTTAAATGAAGTTTGAAAACTGTGCTATTCCTTTTCTTCTAAGATTTTTTTTTTACCTTGTGATATAGACTTTAAACTTCTTTGAACTATTACCGTATATACTTGCCTACAGCTATTAGTCGGTATTTTGGGTGTTGATTATTTGTCTGAAACTCTATGTCCAACTTAAAGGGGAGGCCAAAATAAAGATTAATGTTTCTTTCTGGAGGCTGAAATGTAGTATCTTATTTGCATTTCCGATGTTTATCGAAAAAAATGTCTGGGTATTTATACTTTATGTGTTCTTAGATTATTATACAAATATGGACTCAATGAAGGTCAATATATGCATTTATAATGACCTAGGGTAACAGATATTGACCGAAGTACATGTAGTTTATTGACCGAGGGCGCTAGCTAGGGCCCTCGGTCAATGTACTCCATGTATCTTTGGTCAATATCTCCCCCCTGAGTCATTATAAATGTGTATTGACCATGCAAATGCGTATTGACCATGCATTTGAGTCCATATTTATTATATTATAAATATAAATAACAATTTCCCAAATTTATTATTACAATATATATATTCCTAATGTTTACAGAGATAGTATTGACCATAAATAAGTTGAATGTATATGTTTCAGATTTTATTGAATATTATTCAGAGGAACTTTTTCGATAATAAATGTAAACCTATAGCATAATAATAACGCAAGATATCTAACACAGGGTACCCCCACCCCCAGATTAAGAATCGCACACGTTTACACTTGCAGAAAAAATTATATGCACTGACAAAATACAAATACCTATGCTAGTTTTCTACGATAAGATACAATCATACATGACACACTCGTTTTTAGTTTCTTTAGTCTCCGTAATCGCGTAAACAGCATCAAAACTCTGTTCGCCGAGTGGAAAAGTCGAATTAAACCATGAAATGGTATGTGCTAAGTATTTCCGAAAAAAGCTTCACAGAAATACTCAACCTCAGAGTTCTTCACTACATCTTATCCTCACCTACAACTTACAAACTTGCGAACTTGTTTGTCTGAAGCGAAAGTGAAAACGAGGCAGCTCATGCGAGTCATAATTCACTTTCAGCGGTAGTTATTAAAAATAATTACTTTGTTTTGACCAATCAGATTATTGGAATTCACAAAGGTTTAATATATATATATATAAAGTAAAAGTATATATATATATTTGAATAATTTTATTTAAATTTTAAGTGAGAATTGGCTTTTTGTTTAATAATTTAAGATTCAATATCAATGTGATTTCGAAAAATTGAAACCAGGATGAAATATCAATGGATTTGCTTGAAATTGTAACCAAGTTTTGGCCAAAAATTGAACCAACTTATATATATGTGAGCGGATCAATAGCAAGTTCCACAAAATACCGTTAAAAATACAGCCGACTAATACGCGAGTATATACGTAACGTCATAGCTTACATGTGATTAATTAATTGATTTTATATTGTTTAACGTCCCTCTCGAGAATTTTTTCACTCATATGGAGACGCCACCACTTGCCGGTGGAGAACTGCAAATTTTGTCCTATAATTGGTAGTCTTGGCCATTGAGCATGGAGGAATCTTTTTCGTGCAAGCACCTACTGCGAGACGGGACCTCGGTTAAAACTGTGTCATCTGAAGGACCGGTCTCCACGTCCCACAGTGGAATTCGAAGCTGCGACGTAAGGATTAACTCCTTACTTCGCTACTTTAGACTACTGCGCAGCGCGGGCGACTCTTAGGATATGTGTAACTCGTGAGGCTGTTTTTCATATGTATATATTGACGGCATTTTTGATCTTGTGACGTCTTAATGGTTATCTGAAGTGTACAAAAAAAATACAACACCTTGATGTGACTGGTTTTTTATATGTAAAATTGGTCATCTTTAGTTCTTAGAAAGTTCTTTCCTTTTTTTCGAGAATCCACATATGATGCACATTATTGCAATAATCAACTGCAGATTTATACCTACTAAATGTACTAAGAAATAAGTAGAGAAACATCCCATGTTTTTGTGCAAAATAAATATAAACATTTTTTTAGGAGATATCAATGTTGTTCATTTTTTGTAAGAAATAAGTATTTTGCTAGACTTTGTAGACCCTTTGCATTACCAGGCAATTTATCATTAAAAATTTTAGCGCCTGAATTTTGTGAAAAATATGTATTAATTTATTATAAATCATTTCCAACTTGCCAATCAATTCTCTCTCCAGTGACAGTTGCTTCACATAATATTGTGCAATGGTCGCATCTTGTCTTTCACTTTTGGTTTTGAGACTTCTTATGTTATTCATAATCTCTTTGCTTTCACTCTCAAGATCTCAAAAAAAAAGAAAACAAAAACTTTACCATATCATGTTCCAACGGTGTATGCACATTGTTGATTTTTATTTGTTGCATAATTCAAGTACTAGTACATCATTTTATTTCTTTACGTTTTGAGTCGCATTGTTTGTTTGAAAAGGTATGAGGACAGAAAACGTTTTCCATATAAAACACAATAACGTAAAACCATCTGTTGTATATTTTAGAAGAAATTCCGTAAGAAAATGCATGTGTTGGATGTAAAAGTGCCAATTTCTAGACATTTATCGAAATTGCCTATAATAACACGTTTTGTTGAAATACAGTTATTTATAAGATATTGATTTTGACATTTACAACTGGGTCTATATCTATAGTGTAACAATAAAAACATACGATGGTTGTCCCAGAAAAAAGCGAACATTTTTAATATCTTTTGTTTTACTAGGACAATAAAGTTAAAAATTGGCATATTCATGTATCATGATCAACATTTTTTGAATAAAGCCTAAAAATTTCAAAAAAAATCTCTATAAATAAAATGTTTCTCTTATGTAAAGGAATCTATCAAATTAGCTGTCAGCGTAACACTGAAGACGTCAAAACCTATCTCATAGTGTTTACGAATTTGTTACGAAAAGTTCGCCTCTATAAATATTCATTTTGAGCACACATTCTGCAATGTGTTTCATTATTTTTAATTACCAAGTTATGCATCTAAAATACTAGTGTTACTGAAAGATTGGGGGGTTTAATTCTGTCAATAGACAATTTGACAATCATAAAGCTACCTGGTCAAATTATTTAACAGCGGTCCTCACGTAGGCCTATGACGTCCCACTCTTGTCTTTTCAGTTGGTTTTTATTTATGTGCACATGTCTATTCTCTTCTATCAGAAAACCAGTCAAGTCAACCTAAAATCTCTTCTATTAGATATAAACCTGTTCCCCATATGTTTGTGTTCTTTCATCGTTAACATTTTTTTCTTTATGCAGGAGTCATATCCCGCTCAATGAGGTTTCTAATTTTCTATTGAACACTGAAAGTTGAGAATCAAATGTTGAAAGCACTGAATGGATATTGATTGTGATTAAATAAAACTGAAGTAGTAATTAAGAAAAGAAATTCAACAATTTCCAAAAAATAAACAATTAACAGCATAAGAATATCAATGCAAGTACATGTTGACTATCCATATACATGTAAATAGTCAATACATTATAACTCAGTGCGGTTGCATTAAAATATAAGTTCTCTAATATAATCTCTAAGTTAAATTAAAAAACGTTATAAAATGGCTTTGCTTTAATCTAATTACACGTGTTGCCATTATATTCAATTAAAAATGCCATCTAAATTTTATGTATTTACAAGTAAAAAAAAAGTTGAGACCCCCACACCCTCCCCGTGTCCAACGACACAACATAAAATGGAGCAGAATTTTAACAGTTCCTTCAAATATACAGATCAAATTCTGAAGTTTTCTTATATACTAGTACACGGACTTAAGAGTTCTACAATATTCCAGGTACAAAATGGACCCTTGAGGTTTTAGGCTCCTTTCCCACTCTTGAAACCTGTAGGTTAAATTCAGTCTTTTTCCCAGTGCAGCGTCAAAAACTTGTTTAGCACGAATAGTGACAGTTCCATACCTTTAGTCTTTAGCATTAAAAGTAAATGCCATCGGTCTTTTGGATATTATCTTTTTACAAAAAAGGTCCCGTCCCGCATTTGACTTTGGTTATTAATACAACTATGCATTTATAAACTCTTGACCTTAAGTGGATGATTTCTTTATCTGTTTGAAAAATCCTTAAATGAGGTAAAGCAACATTCAAATATATCGATCACATATTTAGGAGTCCCTCTCGTCTTTACCAGTTTATTTTTTAAGACAGGACTTAAGTTATCTTAATTTATATCGATGATATCAAAGAAGTGTGATAAATAGATTGAGTCCTCTCAATATTTAGACCCAGGTTACAAAATATGGATCACATGATACTTGTACGGAAGCAAACATTATGTGTGTGCCCATAGGAAAAAGTCTTCATTTCTAGAACATATACAGTACTCATAAGGAAAAACAAACAATATATGAAGTACTCATAACGAAATACAAAGACGTAGCATATATAGATATACTAAACTATCATTATAAATATAAAAGATAACTCATATTCACACTTATATTTTATTAAAAGTTTTTATTTCTTAATTTTTATCAGACATATCAAAGAAACGTCACCACTTGTTATTTCATGACATCCAGTCTTCTCAGTCCTTTGATTTTTAGATTTTGTAGTAAAAAGTTCACTTTTTTAAGTAAATATGCATCGCTGATATAAATCTTAGTACATGTAAATCAACAGAAAATTGTACTCTAACCAAAAATTTATAAAATAGATAATCTACATAAGTTGATATCCTTCATTGTGAGTCGTTAGCTTTTTCGGCAGATGTCGTAAAAATAAAGTGAAAAGTTTTTATTTAGGTGTCTTAACCACCTTTAACCAAATTCATAATTTGGTAGTCACTTTTTATGTTTGTAAGAAATTTACATGCAAATTTTGGTGTTGGTTAAAGGTGGTTATGACATGCGTAGGACTTATCTAACACAGCCACCCTCTTGAGTTTTCCCATTACTCTAATGCTAATACGGACCAATAGTACCTTACTTTGTGACCCAACCAATATTTACCATTAACTTGGAACGTACGCCTAGTGATTCATGCAATTTTTAAGGGGAAAAATACTATCTGAAAATTTGAAGTCATCCTAGGCCGAAAAATGGCCTTATAGAGAACGATCCTTCAAACGCAAGTACATCAAATCATAGAGTATTTACGATAGTAAAATTTTTGATATTATATTGCCATATAGGCTGATAACAACGAAAACGTCAATCGCAATACTACTTGTAAAAGTCAAAAAATTGTCGTGCGCCGACCGCCGAAGTCTAATTTCATTTAAATGTAAACTTATATGCATATGACATCACATGCCTTTAATATTTTGTCAGAACATCTAAAAGATGACTTCCCAACACCATTCCAAAAATTACTAGTTTTTGTTAAATAGTATTTAAAATATTAAAAAAAATTGCGATTTTCTGGGACAACCCTCGTATTATATTATTATTATAGACATTTGATAGATTGTATTGAGAATTATGTTTACCTACCATTCAATTTTCTCTCCAACGATTGTTGCTTTTCTTCATGTTGGGTAATACTTGCATTTTGTATTTCGTTTTCGACTGCAATACTGGTTACATTACTTGCTATTTCTTTGCTTTCACTTTCAAGATCTGTAAAAAGAAAACAAAAACTTTACCATATCATGTTCCAACGGTGTATGCACATTGTTGATTTTTTTGTTGCATAATTCAAGTACTAGTACATCATTTTATTTCTTTACGTTTTGAGTCGCATTGTTTGTTTGAAAGGGTATGAAGAAAGAAAACGTTTTCCATATATCAACACAATAACGTAAAACCATCTGTTGTATATTTTAGAAGAAACTCCGTTAGAATATGTTATGTGTTGCATGTTCAAGTGCCAATTTTTAGACATTTATCGAAATTGCCTAATATAACATACACGCTTTGTTGAAATACAGTTATTTATAGGATATCGATTCTGACATTTACAACTGGGTCTATATCTACAGCGTAACAATGAAAACATATTATACTATATTATATTATATTTGATAATTTGTATTGAAAATGATGTTTACTTACCTTTCAATTTTCTCTCCAACGATTCTTGTTTTTCTTCATGTTGGGTAATGCTTGCATTTTGTATTTCGTTTTCTACTGCAATACTGGTTACATTACTTGCTATTTCTTTGCTTTCTCTTACAATATCTAAAATGAATATAATTTCCTTGATCAATGTGTTTATATATAACTATATTCTTTTTGCAAAATGATAAATGAGGTACACTGACAATTATCAAATTCTTAATGAAAATCAAAGATATATTTTCCTTTGAAATTATAAATGATAAGATCATTGTCTCGAATTTAGATGACTGACCTTAAAAAACAATTGAACTTATTATAAACCAAAAGACTTTTCAGATTTATATGCCATTGTCCTTAGAAGAGGAAAAAAAATCATTGATTTAAGAGATAATCAAGCTTAAAAGTCTACCAAAACAACACAGATCAAAAGCAGAGCAAACACGAGCCTCTTCATTATTAGAGGTAAGATCAGATGCCACGGAAAAATAACCATCTGCTGCCGACCCGTCATACCCGCCGTGTGCTTATTTTCATGATCAGAAAAAAAGAGAGGATCCGTAAAAAATACGTTTTTAAGTAATGGCCTTACTATTTGTATGAAAAACGTAAGTCATTTTATGAGACAGTGTCGTTTGAAGTCTTTATTATGCAAGTTTTATGTTCAACACAGTGATTTTTTCAGGAAATATAACGTATCATAAAATGACTTACGTTTTTCATACAAATAGTTAGGCCATTACATAAAAACGTATTTAAGCAGTAATTCGATTTACCTGTTTGCCAACAGACTGTACCACCCACTTTATGCAGAACACGTTCCTGTTTATCGAATCAACAGAGAGACACAAACCCCACAAGCAGGTATCAAATTAGGAAAATTATGAATTAAATAAAGATTGTTATTATTCATACCTTTCAAATTGCTTTCAAATAACTGTTGCTTTATTTCAAGGTTTATAATGGCTGCATCCTGTCGTTTGATTTCGATTGGAACGCTGGAAATGTTATCCATAATGTCTTTTTTGTTACCTCCAATATCTTAAATAAACATATTTAAAATCGTTTCAGATTTTCAAAAATACAGTGATGAGAAATTCGATTGTAATGACGTTAGTTAATTCCCGAGCATTGAAAATAAGCAGTTCAAATGTATATATTTTTACATTTTGATTAAAACACTTTGTTCATTATTTCATTGTACACATGAAAGTTGGTATATAGACTGTAATGTTTGTACTGAAAGGTTAGTTCTAAAAGCTCGCCGACCATGTTAATCTTCGTTAAACTACATGTTTCTTCAATGAATTTTAAAAGGACTCATTGTTTTCTGTAAAAATATTTATTTTATTGATGTTTAAATATCTTTCTATGTGACTAAAAAAAGTCAAGTAATTCAAGTTAAAAAAAAATCAACATTTTTTTTAACAACGGTCCAAAATTAAAAACATAGAAAAGTCAAAAACATAGTGTCATAAGCTTCTCAAAAACACTCTATCAATACATTTCACTACTATGGCCCAATACAAATGCCCCCATAAATCATTTCTATATCTTTTGAAATGTAAATTGCTAACAATTTTCAAGTACATGTAGCATAGTTAAGTTTTTGGATGTTTCTGGATCTTATATTTTCTACTGCGTAAGTATCGGCAACTGTGAAGCGCGTTATCCATTACTAATTAAAAAAATGGTATAGATAATCCGTTTCTCAAAGATTGTCCAGGTCTGATACAGAGCATCTATCATTCAAAATTTGCCTGTGGTTTGTACACACATATGCATGGCTCGCATTTGACATATTCACCGCTTTTTCAGCATTTGCAGAGTTCTATCCTGGAGTTTGTCAACATATAACACATTTTCCCGTTAACTGCGGCTCTGAGACGCTCTATGACGTCATCCTTTTTTCCAATAAGGACTATATGTCTTCTTAAATTGATTTTTTTTTCACCGAAGTATTGCGTGATAATTTAAAATATGCAACAATGTTAAAAAAAATATTGTGATAGTCTAAGATTTTCCCGCTTCTGTGTGCCATTTTAGAGAGTATAAGACAAAAGATATTATTTGGTTTATTAATTGTAAATATCTTAATTTAGATCTTCTCTGCAATCCGATTTGAAATGAATCACGATATTTTAACAAAATTTTAAATACACGTCATTCGAGCGTATTATTGGATATTCACATAATATGAAGTAAATTTTAAAGAAAATATGTCGGTAGTCGGCGAAATTTTCGAACAATTCTTTTTTAATTATGCTAAGAAAGGTGCAATTTTGACAGGAAACAGCTTTCACTATAAGGAACTTACCATTTGGCATTTTCTTATTTATAGCATGAAGTTCTCCTCCGATTTTTTCCATTTTGGTGGACTGGTCTTTCACAAGTTGCTCCAAAACTTTTAAAAGATTTTTGAGAAGACTCAATTCCTCTCGTCTAGAAGAATATTTTGTGACAGAAAACTCACCAGAAACCGTCATAGATATCATTAGAAGAAGCATCCAAGGCCAAAATGTTTTGTGGTTCCCCATTTCAACGAAATATTATTCTAAACCAGGGCACTCTAAAACGACATGAATTGTAGATAAGCATGACAATTGCAATATGTGAAATCTAAAACATCTACGTTCACGCGCTGTTATTAATAAGAATAAATAACTAAATAAAAACAGGCGCGAAAAAGTATTTCTAAATAAAATTTCCATCTCGTTTTAATTTATGTAAAATGTCATTGTATATTTAACTCTTGGAAACAAAGTTAATCTCGAAATGAAATGCAGTTAATAAAAAATGACATCCGAATGTATTCTGAGTAATTTCACAAAAGTATTCAATGAATCAGAACACCAATTCTTAGTTTTAAGGATATACTTTCAAACAAAATAAAAGGAAGCAGGGTTTGGTATATATTTTGAGACTTATTTTGGATACAGCAAATATCCGAATATCATTCGAAGTTTCAGAAGAATGTATCTTTGACGTTGATATCTCTTTGAGAGAATTTGTTAACCAGAAGAAACATTAGAATAATAAAATAATGAATTTCAGCTTAATAAAGATACGTCGAGTGTCTCTCAGGAGAATTCTCGGCTAAACAAAATCAAATTATTTTGGGTGTCATTCATTAATAACATTTTTTTAATCATATAAACCTATCGGGTTTGACACAATTATTTTAATCAAGAAAATGAAAATTATTAACCAAGTTCAATTTACAATTGTATGAATGATCGAGTACATTGCCCTATAATACAATTGGGATATGAAAGTGTTATTCTTTTCTGTCTGGATAAACAAACCTGTTACATACCTTAATCGGATTAAGAACAGTGTAAGCTACCGGGATGTTTATCTATCTCTGGACGGCGAGAAAGGATGCTTAATGGAACATTGCTAAAACTTATCTTAACATTATACTAACCTTTGCACAATACCGGGACATAGAACTGAAACTTTTTATAGTTTATGTTTAAATTACAATTTATTTTATAAAATTCCAGGATTTTGTCATATATTCATTGTTTAACTTGTTTACTCAAATCTGACTTGTTTGTTCCATATGTAAATGAGTATTACGTATTGTACATTATATGAATATGATCTCTGTATGGGACTTGTCGGAGCGGCACTCTGCACTCCCTGGAGCGGGGCTCTTCGAAACGACATTCTAATAGAGATACTATACCATCAGGGTCCACTATATGATCAGCATCTGTATTATATATCACTTTCAGAACTTAAAATAAACTCTTTGAAAAAGACTATTTTTTTTTTCATTAGTTTTCAATCATCCATTACATTTAAACAAATCATAATCTTAACAAGGGATGTATTCGCTTTAACAAAAGAGTTGACCTATAGGAGAGAAAAATTTCCCGGAGAAAACGACATTTAAAAATCAGTCTTTCTTTGTCGTTTTCTACCGTATATATGTCTAATTTTTTCAAATTTGTATTTGATACCTCAAATTTATTATTTACAACTTTACAATAAGCCTCCAAAGTTAACAGAAACACCATTTTGTCCATAAAAGCATTGATTTTTGCATGAATTTTGGCCTTGAAGTCCTTCAGGGCAGGCCTGCCCCTAAATAAAATTGTGATATTTTGATAGGTTAGGATGTAAGGAATAAATTAAGATAAGATTTTTTTAGGGGCACCCCTGCCCTGGGGTCGAAATTTACAAAAAACCTACAAAAAATAAGGAAACCTGATTTTCATCACCTGCTTGAAATTTATGCCACACATTCTTATAGTCAGACTAGCTCAGTTGGTATAAGCGCTGACTTTTGCACCTTGGATACTTTCTTTTTAAAGTCGGGGGTTCGAATCCACCTGGTACAACACTTTTAAATTTCGCCTTTTCAAAGACTATTTAGATTTTTTATATAGATTTGTGTATTTTTCCTTCAATTATATATCCTTTATGCATGCCCATTCTTGATATATAAGAAACACTAAAGAGATATCAAAATGTAAAAATCCAATGTACAGTTCTCAGTCAGGCGGAACGAACCTCAGTATAAGCACACTTTCTTCGAAGACAAGAATAACTCACTCTGTGTTACTTAATACAGGTATTCTTGGCAGCATTAAGCTGTAATGAATTTCAATTGTATTATATTCCTTATAATTAAATCACATTGATTTTGGCTACATATTTCAGTAAAAGCACTTCCTTGGATTTCATTTAGGCTTATATAATTTGTACATATCAATGACATGTTTCATTATATCCACGGATAAATAGCCTAGACATAAAGAACAGAATTTCAGACAGTAGACACTACCTTTATGAACCATGAGAAGTAAAGACAAATATCAATTAGTACATATGGAGATAACAAACTCAGAAAATCAATGAAAAGGTTCCTCTTACCTTTACTAACCGAAATAAAAATTCAGGAAAAACATATATATTATATGTATTTAGCCTAATGTCATTAATCGGAACGGAAATCGACAAGCTTTTTGTAGAGAAAAAAACCAAGTCCGGTCCTATAGGTCATATACCTATTTATAATGAAGTGATCCTTAGAGAGTGAAAAGCAACACAATAGTTCTTTCAATTTCTTAACTACAAATGATCGTGAATATGCAGTTACAAGTGCGGTTTACCTGCAATAAGAAATAAATTGACAAAAAGATTAAATTGCCAAGGACGGGCTACTCTTTCAACAAATAAGCCATCAAAGCTAGATACACTTTTTCATTTCTCTACTCAATGCCTTTGATAAGCAAGGAAATGGAATTTAATGATTTTTTGAAAACCATTTCAGCAATTTAGTATATTTAAAGGAAAATCACATCTTCAAGACAAGCTAAAAATTCCCATCATTGTATATCTCCACCTTTTCCCCATGGGAATTAATCCTTAAATTGGAATCAGAATAGGTTTTCTATTTAACGGAGGATCTACAATTTTTCGGGAAATATGTGTAGTTTTGTTAAGTTTCAATGTTAAAAGTGATTTATTCATACTCTTTATTGGTTACAAAATATCAAACATATACTTTCGTATTGATAAATACAAGTATTTTTTTTAAACTGAATATGATAGAGCAACACCCCCTCCCTTTTTTGTGATATCTTGCTACGCTTCTGAATTTCTATGAAGAAAGTTTATGTTTTGATATCGCCAGGCGGAAAATCAGACTTTTTTCAGGTGTATATACAGCTGTATTTCAAACACGGATTATTCAAGCAAACTATTTTCTTTATATGTAACACACGGCATTTGATACGTATAATTCTTGAGTGACATGAAATGTTGAAAAATCTATTGTTTTAGAAATAAAAATCATTAAGCTATTTAAAAATGTTTCAAACTATTTGAAATTGGATAATGAAAACATTTGTTTAAAAGATTTTATGCTTAACAATTACTGTAAGTGATATCTCTAAATATTATAGAGCTTCTCGTATTATTTTTTTATTAAATGCAAACGAAAATCTAATCGTCGAGTTAAATTTATTCCATACGCTAACACTACTACATAAGTCTTCCAGATACTAACACGTTGACGACACTTGTAATGAAATAAAAATAGATTAACAAATGTGTTCAGGAGAATTCTTTACCATATTTACTTTCAAAAACATGTCTACCGATTTTTTATTTTGTTGTAATGTGAAGAAACGACGTTTTTGTGTAATGTCACGGTCATTCCCGTATAGATTCGGCATAGCCTTATTATTGTAGCCTTAACGCATCACGCGTACCTTGTTCTTAATTTGTTGCAATATATCAGGTTTAATTATGCTTGCTTTTTTAGGTATTACATATAGTTAATACAATTTTCTCAAAGATCCTTTCGAAATTTTGCAAGAATGTACAATCAATGACAATGGAAATTCTAAAGGTTAGGTGCCTAGGAAGAGAAAACGTCCCCTGTTGACTTGCACATTCCAATTTTCAGATCTTTTATTTATAATTAAACTATGTAATTTATGATTCTATTTTTAGGTAGCCTTTTGGTTTGTTGAGGAAGTCACCAAACTGTTTTCAAGATATCACGAAAATAAAAGAAAAATGTTATAAGTGGAAATTGCAACGAGCACGGAACCACTCTTAACTGTTTTTAAGTGGTTTACTTGCAGTAAGAAATAAGTTGTCAAAACACTCCATCTCCATATTCTTTTCCGTTTTTCCACTTGATGCGTAAGGCAGGCGACAAAATAGAATTGGAAAAAAAATTTAAAACTTATTTAAACATTTTTTATGTAAGTACATAGAAAAATGACATCAATAGAAAATAGTTACACATTTTCTGAGATTATTGTGAACATCAATTTTAAATATAATTTTTCGTCCTTGGATTCAAAAGAGATTTTTCTAGTTGATGGGAGGTTCTATAATTTTCTGGGATATCTGTATAGTTTTGCTATGTTATAATGTGACAAGTATTTTATTAATAATATTTATTGGTTCAATTATTTTAAAGTAAACCTATAACCATACTGAATATTAAAAGAATTTACAATTTTTGACTGAATATATTCTGTTTCTCGATCTTGTTTAGAAAACATCCCCCTTTTGTAATAAAACACTACAACTCTGAATTAATATGAAGAGAGGACACTTTGTTTTCCTACATAATAATGTTTACTTGAGCAACACTAACGTTGCTTTAAATGCACATGAAATGGTGCAAATACTGACGTTAAAAAAGGGGGAAAAAGATTATTTACACTTTTTAAAATTTGATGAGGATATCAATTGTTTAAAAGACAATTTCTGCTTAACATTTCACGTAATATTTTTAAATTAAATGCAAACAAAAATCCTACCTGTAGAATTAAATTAATTCCATACGCTGGCTATCTATCTCTTGCTTTTAATGTTACTAACTGAACCATAACACTTGTAATATAATATAAGGCTTTATGCAATCAGGAACAATTTTCAACACAATTGCTTTCAAGAACATGTCTTTCAAGTTTTGAAAAGCTTCTACTTACTATAAAGGAGTCACTTTGAACAGAAGCACGTAAAACATTTTTTTTTTCTTCTACAAATGAAGATTTATACTCATGAAAATAAGCACTCAAACATAGAGTACAAATGGAGAAGGTTCATATTCTTTTACCCTTACAGAAGATTAATTTTTTTTATGTTTGCTAATTCGTTTTTTAAGACTTTTAGTAGTATTTTTTAAGAAAGTATTCATAGCTTTCATATAATTTTCTGAGTGAGGTTCTGATGGTCAAGGTATAGCCTGAAGGATAAAATTGAAAAGGTATGTTTACTTTAAAAACGGACAAAACACATAGCGATCATCCCATATCTGTTTAAAACTAATGTTTTCTGTTTAAATTAGCATCATTTATATTGAACATATTTGTAATACAAGTGTTAATAAATGTCATATATTTAAATTAATCTGCAAATGTTTAGAACATATTAAATTTACATCATGTTCAAAGTTTTCCTAACCTATAAAACATCTTTGAAACATTTCAATGATCAATGTCTGGAGAAGAAAAATTCTTGTAAATGAGTATGTTATATTGTCATCAAATTCTACATTGACATCAAACAATTATCTGTAATGTAAATAAGATAACAACTACTGCAAACGAAAATACTTCTTGATACATAATGCAACACAAATAAAGAGCGGCAATTCGGACAAGCAATTTGGCAATGCCAATGCAATTTAAATTTGTGAAATGCACTAAAACATATGCCATCTGTATAAAGGATTGTAACCAAGAAAGTAATAGTTGATAAATTTACATGGAAGTATATCACTGAGTATGTATAAGAGTATCCTTCTTAACTTGTCTTTAAAACCAAATGTAAGAGTTATTACCCTTGAGATACACCGTTATATTTCCATTTCTATAATAACCCTTTGAAAGTAAGCGGAGTTGATTTCCTGATAATTCTCCCGGAATGTAAATTAGGCAGATCGATAGGTCAGCAGCTAAGGAGGCCTAATACGCATGCAAATCTCGTGCGCATCTGTCTCTGTGTCTGACGCTAGGAGGCCAAATATGCATGTAAATCTCGTGCGGCTGCCTTTGTGTTTGACGTCAGTGTGCGAGGACTATTGAAATTGGCATGGAAGTCCTCGTGTAATTTAAATCGACTAGTCTACATTCTTAATGTCTAAGTCTACAATTTTATTTCACAATGAAATGGAAATATAAGGAATCATTGTCTAGTTTTGAGAGTATGCCAGGGACATCAACAATAGTGGGAAACATGGGATAATTTTAGCATAACGGGCTGGTATGAAAGACTTTGTGTGAATGAGGTTGTTGTTATTTTTAAACACTAGACGGACAGTCACATGACTTTATCCCATTCACTGAATTCCCGCTTGCACGAACTAACATCGGGCACTCTGAGCCTAGCCGTTGAACTGGTTAGATGTCACAAATATTACTATCTGTATATTAATGATAATAGAGTACTATTATCATTAATATACAGATAGTAATATTTGTGAATTCCCGTGTGTGTCCCGGTAAGATTCTATTCTAAAGTAAAGTCTATTATGTTTTAATTATCTGTCCAAATGTCTGTGTATTTGTCGTCTATATGTTGTGTGTAATTGTAATATTACAGGTTTTTTTGAGGTTTATATCATCGTAAATAAATTATTGAACCCATACCAGATGTTTTCATTTCTGATGTACTACCACTGGCTACATAATGATTGTATACTGTTTCACGTCCCTCTCCAGAATATTTCACTGATATGGAGACGTCACCATTGCCGGTGAAGGGCTGCAAATTTAGGTCTATGCTTGGCACTTACGGCCTTTGAGCAGGGAGGGATCTTTATCGTGCCACATATAAAATATTCCCAGACAAAAATCTATTCAGTATTTCTGATCACAAGCAGCCTTCAACAAAATATTCCCTTCGAAATAAAATTCTTAGCCTTACGAATTCGAAGCGTAACCGCCTTTCAAGCCGATTTACACCTTGCGTACTTTTAACGAAAATCTACAGCGACCAGTTAGTGCAGTATTTATCTCCGAATACATTTTATCTAATATTTAATTGTCCATCTCACATGTATTTATAAGTAATTAATAACAAGTTTTTAAACGTGTCCAAATCTTCTGAGAAGGCATGCGACTATTTTGAAGGAATGCAAAAATCCTAAAAAAAATCTTCAGTTAAAGACAAAATAGTATAATATCTTGACGAAATATGTCCAAGTCAAAGATGTGTTAAAGATTGTGTGTACATTTTGTGATGTCTGTTATGAAATGATGTGCATTTCTGTTCATAATTATTTGTTAATTATTCACGTGTATTTTTAATGATTGTTGTTTTTAACAGTTTTTCTCTAAAATATGATCTTTATAAAATAAAAAAAACAGTTCTTTATAAATATTCTTATTCTAAATCTGAGCGTAATCCCCAAACAATAATTAAATCCTATGTAAGAGCAAAAAGATCAAGAAAAGTAGCATTGGTAAATAACCTATCTCTCATTAGTTTGCAGGGGAAATTATATATTTAATCACTTTTTGTAATGATTTTGGTATGTTCTTTTCATATTAAAGAATGAAAACATTCTGACAAAGACTTCTCAAAATATTTACAAATTTGGGGTGGAAAATGGGCAAAAAAAAAATAGAGTTCATTTGCCGATATTTTTTTTTAAAATGGGGACATCATCTTTTATGTCAATTGAATAAGAAAAGTATCATTCTTGAGTAATATTGCTTTTATCTGTTCAGTTGATAGAGTCTATCAATGACAAATGAATGTTTAAAGAAGTTTTTTTTTTCATATTCTTTCTATTATAAGTACATCTAAAAATTACTGAAGTGGTGAAGTCGCAGTATATAACTTCCATCCCAAGTTTCACAGGCTGCATTACACTTAATAACAAGGAAACATGTCATGAGCTTTTACTTTTTGATAAGCGAGTGCTAATTTATCATTTCAAAAAGTTTGCAAATTTTGTTACAAAGACTTTTCCCACATAGGGTCTACCTTAAGAATAAGGTACGCTGATTTATTTTTATTATCTTTGCTATAATGAAAATATACAATTCCGATTAACCCTTTCTCTGTCCTTCTGAACAAAAAGATGAAAAAGTTCCGATTTATGCTACATACGTTGAAACATAACTTGTGTTTTTATGCAAATTTGTAGTCTGTAGTACTAGTGTTTCAAGAATCGTTTTATTGACATGAATTGTTGAGTTGAAAATTATTCGATTGTATGTACCAAATGTTTAAAAAAAAAATGATAAAAGTTTTGTGCAAAAATGTGGATTAATTTTTTCTGCGACAAGAATCAGTATTCTAGCTGCACTCTTCATGACGGAGAGATTTATTACAAAATTATGTTAATTTTTACCAAGATAAGTTATCCCCGTGGTAGTATTGAACTTTTTACTTTTTTAATTTCCTTGTATTAGTGAGTCCTTAGCACGATATTGCGAACCTTTGCTTCTAAGAGAAGCTAAGGGCCAAGTTTAGGTCTTCATTGGTATGTAAAATAATCTCGCAGAAGACGTAAAAACAACGAATAAACAGACAGTCAATTACTTAAAAGTATACCCTCTAAAAAAGACAAAGAGTGAACACGGACAAAAGTCCATTGAAGCAATGACAAAACAGACCTCTGGTAAGAGAGAGAATCAGATGTCATTAAGGAATGAACATCCCCTGACAACCGATTACATCCGCGTTTTACTCTTTCTTATGATATTGTAAAAGATAAATCCGTAAATAACTGAGTAACAAAGGGATTATCAATTTGTGTCAAAAAATCATTCAGTAAATATTCGACCTAAGGACAAATTGTATTTGCAAAATAGTCCATCGTATCGACCATAGAAATTTCAATTAATTTTCGGAAGACTTCGTTTACGAAAACCACACAGATGTCGATAATGAGAAACCTGAGCATTTTTTATAAAACTTTATTTCTTCTCTTTACGAAAGCACATAGATGTTTATAATGAGAAACTTAAGCATCATATATAATAAATCTTTATTTCTTCTCTTAATTGCTATTTCCTTTTGTGTAACACATTGGTTAGAAAGTTTTCTGGGATCGCGGAGCAAGGAATTGATCCTTAAGTTATGGCTTCGAATCCCACTGCGGTTCGAAGAGATTGGTCTTTAGGAAAAGACCGTATGAACTGACGTAAAGTGTCGAGTTGTAGTTGGTACAGGAACGAAAAAGAAAACTCACTACCTTTAAGAGCAATTTAAGAGCCACTTTGCAGCCCTCCACTTGCAAGTGGTGGCGTCTCTAAGTGAGTAAACAGTTCCCGAAGGGAAAGTTAAACAAAGAACTTTATCTTTATATGTTATCCCAATTTTTCAAAGTTTATTTAAGGAATGTTTTTAAGGTTTGTGTGAGTTATTGGTGTGTGAAGCATACAGACTTGTCACGTAGGCATATTTCATGAAGCGCGGTAGCGCTTCATGAAAAATATCCCTACGTGCAAGTCTGTGTGATTCTCACACCAATAATTCACAAGTAACTTAAAAACATTCCTAATATTTACATCTTACATGTTTGGAAGCACCGAAAATATACTCAATATTTAAATTTATCGCTGCCCTATATTGTTATACTTTTACTAACGTTTCTGTAGCTCTATTGTGACGTCACGTCAACGCACGTTTCTCCGTGTATATTTCTACGCGTGAGTATACACGAAAATGATATTCAAATCAATTTCACAGTTGGCTTAGTAGAAAAACACAGCGAATGTAAATATTTTTTGATATCCAACAAATCATTGTTTTCTATGGAATTATTTACTCGAATGGTCTGAAATAGTTCCGAATTGCAATCTTAAATTACAGCTAATATACCGTTATTAGTAAATCTAGTAAAGAAGCCAAAAAAATGTTTTATCATGATGAACTATGATCATTTCCAAACATTCTTCTATATAACCACGAGTGAGAAGAATGTTTGGATGGTGTTAAATAAAAGTTCATACGAACTGCTATAATTCCTGCTGATGGAATGCTCTCTCGATTGTTCATAATGGTTATACAGTAATGGCTTTTTTTTCTTTCAAAAAAGAGACCAAGCGTTATGAAATAACAGAATATAATTTCAATTGACAAGAGAATATTTCAGTAGATATATATAGAGTAAAATTCTTCCTTCCTTCCTTATTTAAACTAAATCAAATATCTGAACCATACGCTTACTCCTGTAGTTATTATTTTTTTCCTTATTCTAGACACTCGTACCAAAGAAAGTATTTAAGTATATAGGAACATCCTTGATACAAAGTGCTTTCACGAACATATCTTAAGTTTCTTTTAAAGCTTCCTCATATCATAAAAGTGACTCTTAAAATAGAAAATTCCCCTTAGTACTCAAGTGTTTAAGCAATTTTTCGAAATAAAATGAAGGCCCAAATAATACGATTTGTCACAGGCAAAGCTTAAATATTTGAATTATTTTTTCTATTTAAAATATATATTAAATATTTATACTTGTTCTTTTCAAATACTAAAATTTCTTCTTTTCCTGCAATGACGTTTGTGATCTTAATTTAAAATCTAGGAAGAAAATGACATGTTATTCACAGAAACTCCTTTAACCAGACATATTCATAACATTGCATTTGAAAGCATTTACAACATTCTAAAAGACCCTAAAAATCGAAGTTGACATTGGTTAATTACTTACTCAGTTTATGCGCAAAACTTTTGTTACCGGATCTTTAAGAATTACAGAAATGTCTGAGAGAATGGTCACATATATATCAAAAGTCTAACAATTGTCATATACAAAAGAGAACAACAAACACAAAATGAATCTTACAAAAAACTACAGTAGTTCAAACAGTCGAGAGAAAATTTTCGTTACGAACATAAACTGTATACAGGGAAATTTTCGCCCCGTTTTATTTTCGCCACTTTCGCCCTCTTCGGAGGTGGGAGAATTTAAAACGGGGCGAATTCAATATAAAAAGTATAATATCTGTAACAAAATCTTTATTGGCGAATTTAAAACCGGGCAAACTTGTTTCCAAATCTTGAAGAGGCGAAAATAACACGGGGCGAAAATAACTCTGTATACAGTATTTAGATCGAAGCCCAAGCCCATTTTTGCTGTGATTTAAATTCATGGTAAATTTTGGTTAGTGTCAAGAAGGTTTATTATCATTGAACTCACAGAAAAAATGGAAATCTTAATATTAAAAAAAACATAAACCTTTCATTGCTAAAATTATATTTTAGATATTTTTATGATGGATTCCCATGTCCCAGCACCTCATGTAAATTTTATGTAGAAATTACATATTAATGATATATAGATACTTGGGAATATATGTATTTTTTATATTCATATTTGCAGAATGGTGCATACTTATTTTTATAAAATGTCAATACTATTGATTCAATAAATTTATTACCGTACAATAATGGACTCGAGCTCTTTCGGTTGTGTATATGGTTTGTCATTCACCAGAAAATATCAATGTTGACCCCGGTGAAGCCTAGTTCATAGTTGTTTTACAGGTTACGTATTTAATTTAGTGGTGTATTTGATTTAGCGATTTAAGCAAAGAACAGAGTCTGCTAATTAAAGTACATCGCTCAATGTCTTGTATATAAACTTTTATAACTAGCAAATTTAGACAACGCCAAATCAAATCTACGCAAACTTGTTGAAAATTGAATTTCCGCCAAATATCATACACGCCAAATATAAAACATTTGAGGTATTTTATAGTCAGGGTTTGAATGAATACGAGTTACATGACGATTCCATTTTTATGAACGGACTTCTTTCGTGGAAAATTTAAAAAAATTATGTTTTGCATTATAAAATAATTAATTCATGCTTTCCTTTTGCTATATGAAGGACATCGAAAATCTGCAATGGACGTGCCTTACGATTATTTTGCTCAGATAACAGCTTCCTCCGGCCGTTGCAGCCATTGTTTTCAACGTTGTTTGAGGTACTGATTGTGACGAGACAATACCGATGCACGCGCACTGTCCCTCGCAAGAACCGATAAATATAACCGGGTAGTGTAGGGTAGCGTTGTGAGAATTCCATCGTCATCGAAAGCAAGTTTCTTTAACTTGCCTGTTTTGGATGTTTTGGAGGTCTGTGTTTGCTCTGCTCCTATTTTGTATTGTTTTATGGACTTTTGATCTTTAATACTGTTTGTTATCTCCATATGCTTCATTTAGTAAATGCTAAAACTAGCAAAATCATTGTCCAGTGATAGAGTCTGTGGTGCTGGGGTGGGGGATCCGTCGATGTTATCATGAAATGCTTTTATACTTTGAAGATTGCCTGTGCTCTGAGAATTTGACATACATACAAACTAAGTGCATGGTTATGATGAGCAAACGTGCTTCTTCAACATTTATAAATTCGTATCGGATTCCAGTGTTCAGGCAGCCAAGCTCTATTGAATATATTGATTATATGTTATATACGGACATATAGCACATTTCACTGTTTGACCAAAAAGAATAAACAAACATCTTGTTTTTTTTTCATAATATGAACAATAACTAAAACAAAACATTAGGAGAAAAAAATATTTATTTTTGACGTTTAAGGAAGAACAAAGTTGCCAGCAAATGCGTACCCGTCATGAGTGCGATGTCCATAAACGATTATCCCAAATGTTGAATGATCCGTTGTGGTTATAACGTATGTACCCATTTCAACTTGAAATGTGAAAATTTGGTAGAAAATTTTTCCTACACCTCCGTGTTCTATTTTCACTAGTTTATGCTTAAAGGCATTTTCGCCGTTAATACGCAGGTTGTATTCAGAATCTATGGATATAATCACGGTCATGAAGTTTTCTGTGTATCCGTCAGGCACAGTGATCTTGTAATAATTAACATATTGATTAACACCGGGTATGACTGTCATATAGGAGTTATTTAAACTGAATCCCATTCCAAATCCAACAACTAAAATAGGTTTTTCTGAAACTAAAAGTGTTAATTCATTATAGGATATATCCTTAAATTCGGATGCATTTGAATGCCACCTTAATACAGAATGTAGTCCTATGCTACAGTTAATAAAAGTTTGGTTTGCACTGAAAACCTGTAACAATGTTTCATTATTGTGATGCAAAGAAGGGATGGCATACTCATTATCTAACTCATTAGTAGGCGGCGACTCTGTTAACATGTGACTGCAGTCTTTTGACAAGTTGGTCCATCTGTGAGATGGATTTCCAGAAAAAACAGCTATTGGTTTTATGGCGGAGATGAACGTGCCCGGAAGATCTGTGATATGACTTATTTGGAAAGTCTAAAATCTATCCAGATTTAGCATAAAGGTGTTTCCGTCTCCGTATGTATTTCCCAAGAGAGTTATTGACGAGGTCTTTTTCGATTTCAAAGTTATCTTTATCTTGGTTCCAACATGCAGAGGTAACAAAGCAAACTAACTTAAATCCAACGAGATATCAAATGGCTCGGTTGAAGAAACAAGGTATTTGGTTGAAAGCTTATTTGTTGGTATCATAATTGTTCCGTCGTTCGTTTTATTATTTAGACTGTCAAAATAGTAACATTGGACACCTCTGAGGTATGTAAGAATAATCCATTAGGTTCAGTCTTCATGTATTCACATTGCAATTCCAAAGGAAGAGTGACAGGAGACTCTGATGTTATATTAAATGTCTTGTCATCTGATGATTTAAGGTTCGTATTCAGGTTTGGAGAAGTTATTGTGACCTCAGTTTCATTTTCAGTTGTAATATAGATCGAAAGGTTTCCAGTGAATCCAGCGCGGTTTTGCATGAACAAAATAAGGAATTCTCTACCTATGTTTCCTGTAAGGAATTATAAATTAAAGAAACTCGAAAACATCATTTCTACAATTCAAGAATCCAATGGTCTAGATATAAACACCAATGTTTTATTTCCTTGCTTTATGAATTAATACGTTAACGCTGTACCTGTATATGTTTGCACTTAAGTCGGATTGGATGTCGTTGTCTTTAGTGTTGTCAAGGAGGAGGGTCACCATCACCTAATAATTATATTTGTATTATAATATCTGATTTATATCCTACCGCATGTTCTCATCTTTCTTTGTCGTATTCTCAAGAAAGTTTTGCATAAGAAATTTCACAGAAATATGTATCTTCAAGATTTTAATAAAATTTTAGCAAAATTTCTGTATTTAAAAAATACTCTACTAAATTTATCGGTATGTTGATATCACTGAAGGAGTACGGGGCATGACAAAAAAATTGATGCAGAATCCAAACTTTAACTCATTAATTTTCTGTAATTTGCGATATTTTTCGCTAATTTTCTCATATATACATGTATCTTTAAATTGTTTTATTATCATATATTTGGATCTCTGACGTAATATTGGAAATACTAACAGAAATATAGTGATTTTTCTCTGATGCGAGTCCTGTGAAAACAACTGTGAAAATGACGTCTCCTGAATTGACGGCGCACTACACCTTTGTTTATTTATGTGTAATGGTCGAGACATAGATCCAAAATATGCATAATAAAACATGTAGTAAACTACGGTATTCGTGACATCCGTCCACAAATAGCAAATTGAAATTTTAGACCATTATACGGGAGGACGGGAAGGAGAGCATTGTTCATCTAAAATTCAATTTAGACTGACGGTTTAGGATAGCTCAGTCGGTAGAGCGCTCGCTCCGTGATCGGAAGGTAGTGAGTTCGTATCTCGGCCGCGACTGACCTAGTCGTTAAAATGGGTAGCAGCTGTTCCTTCGCCAAGCGCTCGGCACTTTGAAGTGAAAGTTGCGGATCCTTCGGATGAGACCTTAAAAACCAAGGCCCCTTTCAGCGGCAGGCGTTGGCACGATAAAGATCCCTCACTGCTCAGTGTCGTGTAAAGGTCAACATTTGAAGCCCTTCATCTCACAAATATTGGTTTCAAACGCTGACGTCTCCATATGATTGAAAAAAATTCTTGAGAGGGACGTTAAACAAAATACAATCAATCAATCAATCCCGACTTTACAGAACTTGATTGAGAGTCACCAATATCACACTATATCTCATAAATACCTGCAGTTTTTGGTTTTACAACAAAAACTATTCTTTACTTGTTTTAAAGATTTTAAGTTTGACAAGAAGAAGGATATGGAGATAAAAAACAGTATTCAATCTCAAAGAAATGGTGTTTGAATGTTGAGTAGATTAGGTAACTCAAGATATACAGGTACTCTTGGGAAAATTTTGAGAAGATGAAAGCTCAATCACATAAATTCTTTAATGCCTTGCGTCGAAGATTTTTCTGCTCCGTGACTTAATGATAAGTTAAAAAAAAATCGCTCAAAATTGATACCAATTTACAACATTTTGATATAAAATTTTGAAGACCATATAAGTAAAAAATTGTTTCTATTATGTGTGACATTTTGCCCGATTATGTCGTCAAATATTTTTCTGTGCAAGTCCGCGTAATTTTTGAATGGCCTTCGTGGATTTACTAATTATATCCTTTTGAGGAGATAAATATCCTGTTATAAAGAGGTAAGTAACTAGTTGGGAAATAAACATTAAACATTAACTCAAGCTATTCTTTCGTTCATTGCATTAAATTCCAAAACATACAAGTAATAAAAAGCACATAAAATGGTTTCAACATTGATTTATTTAAACTTTAGATAGCCTTGATAGAGTAAACATTTAAACGTTTGATGATACATACAACAACCTCTGTCATTGTTTCCCAAGAAAAAAGAAATTGTTTTCAATGTGATATTCATTTTTTTTTAATGCAAGGTATACCGTTCCTTTACAAACTCATGTTTCATTCTTTTTAAGTGGAGCTGTTGAGTAATTTGTTTACCACCCAATTTTCTTTGAAACGGTCAGGGTTAATTTTTTAGTAGTTAATTGAATCCATAAATTTCCCTCGACTTCAGTTACTTACATTGAATGTTACATAGGTCCCTTAGACAGCATTTTGAACACCCGTCTATATTTCTTTTCCCAAAAATGTCTACCTTGAGGTACAAGCCTGAAAAGAAAATAAAGATACTTTAGAAAAGGTTTTTTAATGAATTTTGTAATAGAATGATAATCCAATCAGTTAATTGATATATAATTTTAGAAATAAATTACAGTTTCATACTGATAAAACATGTCTTATAAAATCTTGAAATTGAGTTCGGGGGATTGTACAAAATATGCTAAATATTTACTTGATGATAACGAAACTTGGTATAGAAACTAACAAAAAGAATAAGAAATCTTATAAACAATATTATGGGAGTAACACACTATGTAACATGTAAAAAAAAACAAAGTATCTCAATATATCCCGGTTAATATATCCTTATCAAAAAGATTTAATTAATTTTAAAATATCATTCTGACTTTAATTTTGAAAACTTTCTGTTCATATTTATAACGAAAGTTTTGAAACGAAGCAAAGTTTGTTTTTGCCATAAAGGACATAAAAACACTTTTATAATACATAATGCGTTTAATATACTTTGAAATCGAAATGATACATGTTCCTTCAGCATTTCTTTAACTTACTGATGTGTATTCAATGAAGAATGTATAAATTCCTTTCTTTACCTGTTTATTGATGCAACCGGATGTGTAATGCTCTTTATCCGAATCAACCTCTTTCTGCAGATAAGCATAATGCCTGTATTCAATATATAGAGAATACATACCCATTTCCATATCACATCCTGTATCAGCCAGAGACAACAATATTTTCCAGGGCTGATCGCAAATATACGAGGAAACAGGGTATGTTTTAATGATTTTTTATACGTATTAATGAAACACATTACACATGGTGGAACAAAAAGTAAATAACATGCAAATGAAATCCTACATGACAATGAAATTGTGAAAAATTGTTTGGGTTTTATTTCTACAAGTACTTCTATTCAAAATGTAGATTTGGGAAATTGAAAAGTTCAGAAAACGATAAATTAAAAAGCATGTCCTTTTTATTAGCCATACAAAGAATGAATTTCATGTCGATACATAAAAGAATAAACAAGACATGGGAATAAAATTACAAATAATAAAAAATATGAAAGGATCTATATGTACATAATTATTTCAAAATACGAGGGGCATTTCAAAAGTTCTGAGAACTGTTTAATAAAAAATTAACCATTTCACGGAAATTATTGAGTTTGATTTCATTGGAAAGATCAGAAAAATATACACATATTGTGACGTCACTTTATAATTTTTATGACGTAATATCTCCGAAAATGACGTTATAATTCCGTATGCTCACGATACTGGCCATAAAAATGACGTAACAAAAGACACAATTTGATCAAATTAAAATTTAAAATACAACTTTTGCTCATAACTCGGGCGCAAGCTATTGGAGGCAAATGCCAGTTGGTGGGATGTTTACATAGGCTACAATCTATCATTTAGTGTTCTATTTTGCAGGTGTTCTTGTTCTGAATTGGTTTAAGCGATTTCCAAACATCGCATTTTTTTTATCGAATCTCGCTCAAAATATTGCGTAAAACAGACCTAACTGTGAGAAAAAAGCAAAGTTGACAATCAAAGAAAAATAGACAATCGTGTTACAAACTTTTATGGCATCAATTCGCCAGGTGTTTTAACGAGATTTGAGGGATTGATGAAGGCTAAATAGAAGTTAAATTTAGTGTGCCCCATATTTTCTCGTAAAATCCAAAATAGCGCGGGCGCAGTTGTAACTCCACCGTACCTCCATATATTCGCAAAATTTAATTCACGGAAATTAAATAAGATTTAAATGTCTGTGTAATTTATAAACCTTTTTGGGAGTCAAAAGTCAAAAGCAGTAGTATTCGAAGTTGAATTTATATGAAAAAATACGCAAGAAACATTTGTTTTTCAATTTGAATAAAATAAAGAAAAAAAAATGTACTTAGTTTAATAAAAACATGTAATACAATAAAAAATGCCAGCCGTATCATATATACATCTATGTAGCATCGTAAACAAACCATACAATGAATAATGGAATTGCTGACAAACAGATCTAACCATTTTGAAATATAAATCATGTGTATTCAAAATAGTTATTACGTCATAAAAATAAGAATAATACATACCCATTTAAACATTGCCAGAACTTTTGAAATCTGTACTAACCATAAAATTGATATAAATAGAGAATTTTTGTTGAAAACCAGATTGCAAATAAGATTCTTATTAAATTAATAATTGTAACCTATATAAAGCTGATACCTGATTAACTTCGCATACTTTCAGTCTGTCACAAAGAGTTGGATCTGATATGTTTTGACAATCAAAACAAATAGGTCCCCGATTAGACGGATATCCTGTAAAATATCACATACACGTATTAGTATTTTTGATTCATTTTTATTATATTTTAAATATAACCTTTATTTTGTTATTTGTTGTAGACTATGGTATTGGAAAATATTATATATACTTTGGAAAAAAAATGACAATCTATAATATTGCAATGTCTTAATGCTCTTTACTTGAATAATGAAATCACATGTGATAAATGCATTCAAAATAGCGCACAACATAAGGCCATTTTGCTACATTTATTATTATAATATTATTGAATTGTCAATTTTTCTTTGTTATTGGATTTATACAGAAATGTGAAAAAGTCAAACCTTTTTATAGTTTTCAGCACAGACTTCTCATTATCATAAAGGTACAAGGTCATTTTACACATTTCTTTTATTTCTAAAATTTCTTTTACAAAATGTAGGAGTGGGTTTAACATCTAAATTGCAAAAAGATCGGAGGTGAATATAACAGAAACGCATACTTATTGCTGGTCACACTGTTTACATGATAACATGCTATTGTCACATTTGAATAAAATTTATGACTTTCAAGCCTTTTAATATCAAAAATGATAGGATATATGCAGAGCTGCACTTCATACCTACTTAGAATTGATGCACAAAACATTTATTTTTCAAACTTATATAATGAGCAAAAAACACGTACAACAATTAAATTATTCAAAAACTTTCATAGTCCGTTACCTGGGAAAAATGTCAAACAAAACTGTTCCATATATAGTAAGCTATGCCAGAATTGAATTTTTTATACAATATTGAGCATAAAAGTTTTTAAGAATTTTATGTGAACGTAATTAATTTTTGATATGGTGTAAAAAACATTTTCTGCAAATAAGTATTCTTATTGCTAATGTAAGGAAATTCAGAATAACCATATCAAAGTGTATATCTGTAATACTTGGATATAATTTTGTTAATATATTTGGATATACTTTCAAGGCTTTTGAGATATAACTGTTGAAAACCAGATTGCAGTAAGATTAACTTATGTTTTGACATCTATTTCAAAATATTAATATATATATAAAAAAGATTCACAAAACTTCCTAGATTAATTCAAATGAAAGACTTTAAGTTGTCATAAAGGATGAAACAAAGATATCCTGTTAAAATTGGTCAATATGATAACCAACTGTCCTTCTGTGTTCATAATCCAGAAGTGAAAAAAAGAATTAGATATTACTCAATCATTACATGCTGGTCCCTTCCGACAAAGCAGGTAGCACCATTGTCTTCGTTTGTAAGGTTCTCATTTTAGAAAAACCTGGATTTAATTCTGCAAGTTACTTAAATACTTCCCTTTCACAAATAACCTGTATTTTGTTAAAAATTTTTGTATACATTATTACAAACAAAAATAAATTTTAATATACCAAGTTAGTCACATGAATCAGATTTAAGCAAAAAAAATGACAATCTGCTTTTTTATACATATTGCAATGATCTTGAAATGCTCTTTCCAACAACTATTGAATAATGTGTCTTAAGAACATCATGTTCTGAATCACTGTTCTTAATTCCATTCTTTGATAAATATATATGCTGCATTATATATTATGCAAGTGTGATTTTAAATGCAATAAAATTTATGTTGCGCATTTGTTTTTTTTTTTTTGGCATGCATCTTTCTTTAAAGGTAAGGCCATTTTGCTACATTTCTTTTATGATTTCTTTTACAAAGTACATTTACAAAGATATGAATATAACAGAAACGTATGAGTAGATTAACAGCAAAATACCGAATAAAAATATCAAGCATTTTAATATCATAAAATTAATAATGCAGTGCACGTCGACAGGTCCAAATACTTTTACTTTTCAAATGCCTTATATCAAAAGAATGTGATACATTTTAAAAACATTAGCTTAAAAAAGTCGGCAGTAAGCTACAATATCATTTTCCTTACCTATATAACTTGGCGACATTTTCTGCAGTATTCTTGTCGGAAATGAACACCTGCATAGTTATATAGGTAAGCCGAGGCATAGATAAGAATACACTGTTGATAAGAACAGTGATTTTGTTTTAAGAATTAAAAAAAGAACTAGTGCTAATTGTAACGGGGTCCATAACAGATATTCCCAAACGTTCCTCAACTCACTTTTGGTGCTAATTCCCTGCACGCTTCAATAAATAGGACAAAATGTATACATTTCAGACTTTAACAACGCCAAGTTCATTCAGATTTAAGCATTGCACGTGTGCACATGTGAATACATGTGCTTAATTGCCATGTCATCTTGTCTATACAATCTATATATTGAAATATACTAAATATTAAAGTATTTAATCCGAAAGTATTTAAAGGTATGCTCATTCAAGTGTATTTTTGATTTAAGTCATTTCACGTACACGCACGTGTATACATGAGCATTGTGGTCATATCTTTTTGCAGAAATTCATTACATCTATCTTTGTTCTAAATCCCATCCCGTTTGGTTGAAAAGCAAGGGAGTTATAGCTTTTGTAAAGTTTAAGCCAATCAGATTACAGCGCACGTGCATGCACGTGTTTTCATTACAATTGCTATATATCATGTTGTAAGATATCTTAATGCATGGCTATGTTCAAAATTTCATAGAATTTCGTCCAAAAAAAGAAAGATATAGAGACTTTTGTTTCAGCTAATCAGAGCGAAGCGCCCGTGAATGCGAGTGAGATCTTGCTATTTTGACCATGTCATACATGTATTGTCTTTGCCATTAATACTGTAAACGTGGTTATATTGACGAGTTGAAAAATTGACGATTTTTTGTTTACGAAAATTGACAGTGTTAATTTTGACGGAATATTTAAACAAGAGTTATGTATCTTTAAATTCACAGGGATACAAAGGCAGCGTCGGAATCACTAAAATTTAATTTTTATACAGACCATCTACAGTGTGTAAGATTGCACAAACTATCTAAGTGCGTAAGATTTGATTAAATAAACTGCCTTCGTAATTGTAATTCGTTTTCATTACAAGCGGTCAATTGCCTGAGGTGACAAACTAGATCAAACGCGGCGTGATAATTACGCTAAGTTAGGCATGCAGTATTGGATCAAATAATTTGTTTTTAAAATATGTGATTATATATCACTATGTTTTAGTAACTAATTAAAAAGATATTAAGGTGGATATCCCTCTGATAGGAGAGATAACTCTTTTGATAAGAGAGATAACTTTCTTCAGACATTTTGTCATGAAATTCAGTGAATTGTCATGTCAGAGTTTACAAATTTCATTCATGTGAACCATTTTATGGTCAACTCAATCAAATATATTGTACGGTACAAATGTTGATTTATAGTTTCTATTGCTAGTATGTACATTAATGATTTATAATAACTTACTTAAAACATTTATACTCAGTTCCTTTAAACAGTGTAAATTGAGAAATCTCAATCTCTTAAAGCATAATTCTTCTAAATGTACAAAAATTTCGGATGCAATACTGTTTATAAACATTTAATTGATATTTTGTTTCATTAAAAAATATTTTCAAG